>NW_026057586.1:55581522-55662079 GCF_023721935.1 Panthera uncia | reverse complement strand
ACACACACACACACACACACACATATATATATATATACACACATGTATATATATATATATATATATAGAGAGAGAGAGAGAGAGAGAGAGAGAGAGAGAGGGAGAGACGGAGGAAGGAACGTGATAGTGAGCACAAGTAGGGGAGGGGGAGAGGGAGAGGGGGAGAGAATCTCAAGCAATCTCTACACTCAGTGCAGAGCTCCATGTGGGGCTTGATCCCTTGACTCTGGGATCATGACCTGAGCCCAAATCAAGAGTTGGATGCTCAACCGGCTGAGCCACCCAGGTGCCCCCAGTTAGAATTTTTTTAAACATACAGTGCTTTGTACCATGTTATACCAATATATAAGTTGCAATTATAAATGGCAAACCTGGGAAATTGCAATTACAGAGATGTAATTAAGAGAACAAAACCCTAATAGATGCAGAAGTATTGGAGAAATTGGAAAGATTTTCAGTTTATGGTCTGAGGTCAGACAGGGATTGTGAGTGTTTTTTCAAACTTTCTAAAGAGGCCTTTTGGGTGTAACCAGGCTCTGCCAAATACCCACCATTTGACCTTGGCCAACCTGTTTAACCTTGTTGAGTGAATGAATGAACCGATATATGAGTGCTTGCTTGCCTTAGTGGGGGTGAAACAGCCCATTCAGAGGTTAAAATAGACTTAGGTAATGTATGTGAGGTTCTTAGCATAGGGGCTGTTAAATAGTGAGCAGTTCACAGAAGGTCAAATGTCTTATAGTACATGGGAATCAAAATATTAGTGAGTAATTTTTTGATATGTATATGTATTTTTCAGGTTATCCTGATCCAGAAAATTTTTCCTGGACAGAATATCTGGAAGCTACTCAAACTAATGCTGTTCCTGCCAAAGTTTTTAAAATGGTGAGTTGTATACTCTCTAATACACTCTCAACTTGAAACGGTGTACATGTTGACTTAATTTGGCAGCTCAAAGTATTCTAGTTTTTTTCTTTTTAAATGCAAGTGTTATTTTCATAACCACTTTGCCTGGTTTTCAGTTAAAACTACAAAGGAGGTGACTCACTTACTATTGTTCCTCTACACAAAAGTAATGATGGTTTCCCTTCTTACAAAGCACAGTAGCCCACCCTAGTGTAGTTGAAAGCCCCTCATCAACCCCTAATAATGGCAGAGTCCTTCATTTCTGCTTGTCTTAGTCCACATGGCGGGAACTCTGAACTTTCAGTCTTGGGAACTGTTTGAATGCCAACGATGCCATAATAAAATAGGTGAACTGTATGTAGTGGGTGTGTGTTACAGTTTTATCCATTTTGAGGGAAACATTGCTTTTAGCATTTAGAATACCAGTTTTTAAAGTTCAAATTTGTACTTATACCTTTATTCCAGGGTTGAACCAAGCATAAATTATTGGGGAAAAGACAGTGCACTGATAGTACAGTTAGAGATATTTATGTTGTAAAGTGGTTTTCAGATTGTTCCCTTTCAACTTAATTGTGTGCTCCAGGCTTCCTGATTCATCTTTAGTCAGAATTTTATATAGCGAGCTTCTACATACGATTTCATTTATAAAAAGTTTTCTAGGGATCAAAAGGGATTTTAAACAAAATGCTATTTCATTTTTTTAAATAAATCTGTTATAATAGGCTGGATTTGGAAAATGAATTTAATCAAATTAAGAAAGCCAGAAGTCCTGGAGTGCTAGAAAGGACTTCAGGAATTGAAAAAACTCGATAAGCAAAGTACCAGCTGCTGGTAGTTAACCTCTTTCTCTTTTGCTTTCTGTCAAAACTCATTTTATTTTTCCAAGAAGAAAATTACAAGAAAATAAAATTATGATTTCGTTAAAAAGGCAACTTCCAGGCTCTGACATGGAGTTATCATGGATTCATCTCAAGCTGTGTATCTTTGGCATCTGCAATATGAAACTATTACCTTTGTTATCAGGACAGTGACCTTGGGGAGAACAGAAAGATTTTCAAGCATCAAAGACCTACTTGTAGTCAGTATATTCCATTTAGTAGACATAATAATGCATTTTAGAAGAAAATATACTTCCACAAAAGCGGGAAAGAAGCAAACCAGATATTGGAGAAAGATTTAACTGTTTATTATGTATTATGAGGGCTTCCTATTGCCATTTCTAGACTTACAAAATTCAGTACAGTTTCATTTTCAATAAAGTCGATTGAATATGTTATGTGTTAATAGCTTTCAGAGTGACTTTTTACCAACCTATGAACACTGCTGGAGTTGTCTTTTGACTTTGATTTTTTGTATTTAAATTTCATTGGTGTCAATGATTTGGTAAGTCCCAGTGTGCTTTTTCCCACCCCATTTTCTTTAGGATTTCCTAAGTGTCCTCATTATAGACTCCTGGTTCCTAGGATTTTTGGAAGAAGCTTAAATTAAAACAGTTTTTAACATGCTTACGTTACAGATAAGTAACAAAGCACAGGTTATAGCTTTAAATTACATTGTGGTTTGATTCTAAAATAGTTTTAACTGTCAAGAGTTATGCAGCTTTTATCTATTTTAAAATTTAGATTTATAAAGGATTATGTTTATGTTTTTCTAATTATTTAGTAAATAATTTTGTCTTCTGAGTCATACTCTACAAAACTGGACAGTGAGAGTGGTCAACAGTTTCTTGATTTATAAAGTTAATTTCAGAAAAAATTAATCAAATTGATAAATTGTTAATAAATTAGAACCTATTTTGAATCTTGTGATTGTTAATGAATATATGATTTAATCTGTCTTTTTAGCTATCTTGAAAATGACCAAAAAATTCTTTCTCCTCTCACAGGTTTTTATGAAACTGGATAAAATAATATGCACGAAGTGTTACGTGCCCTTAAAACTAAATTCCAGTTGTGTTCAAGGTCTAAATGCAAAGTCAGATCAATTGCACTTTAGAAAACATGCGATGTGGCATCTGAGCAGTGGGATTTTGCTGACTTTGGCTCTCTTGATGTTTCAGCGGCCACCCCACGGTTTTCTGCCCAGCATGAGGCTTGAAGCGGTGGACAGACGGAACCCCAGGCTAATTCGCGTGGCTACAGTCATCGATGTGGATGAGCAGCGGTTAAAGGTAGGAACTTGCCAGAAGTGCCCTGCTGTTGTGGCTCCAATTTCTTGGCTCCGTTGGAGGAGAAAACTTCCACTGATTTTGTTCCTAGTCCCAGTTCCTGGATACAGAGATTTCCAGCTGGCTGGTACCTGACACGGAATCTGTAGATTAGACACACAACTGATTTTGAGTGGGATTCTAACATATTCACGTTGGGATTTGCTGTTTAGACTTTCTTTCTTTCTTTCTTTCTTTCTTTTGTTCTTTCTGTCTTTCTGTCTTTCTTTTGTTCTTTCTCTCTCTCTTTCTTTCTTTCTTTTTATAGCTGCCTTTTGTCACTATTATCAGCTATTTCTTTGAAATAGTCATTAAACACCTTAACAAGAACAATTAAGTCTTTGTTTTCTACTGTTCTTTGTTAGAGCAAAGAAAAAGGAATAAAAGGACTTTAGTCACTGTAGCTAAAACAAAAAGTTAAATTTTGATATAAATATTTGATGAACAGATTTCTCTACTGTTCTTATTGTGAAATCTACTTTTTTAAAAGCACACATCATCAAAACTAAATTTTCTTAGAAGCTTTTCATTTTTTTGTACAGAGCTGAAAGTTGTGGTATTCAATAATTATATAACATATGACAATTCAAAAGTTATTTTCCACCCAAACACAGTTTATTTCATAATAATAAAAAGATTCAAGTCAACTACTTTGAAAATAGGCACTATCAAGAAAGATGCTTTTATGTGTGATGTACAGTTATAATTTAAAATAAATCTTATGTGCTATATGCTGAATAATTTATCTCATAAAGAATAATCAGTACATGTATTTTAGTAAAATTTAGAGATGAGTATTTGGCCATAGATTATCAAGAATTGGCAGTGTTTTATTCTTCTGACAAATGGAAACAACTATGCTGAATGCTGTTCAGAACTAATACATTATAGGTGTTTTCTCTTACATATATTGTTATTTATATTTTATATTAAATTTAATTTTAAGCATATTGCTGAAATTATTATTTGTGGCTCTTTATTACTTACTCTTACAGCACTTGCTCTGGGAATAACTTTTGGATATCGTAATTACTTTATAAATTCACGAATATTTTGTTATTGAAAATGAACCTCAGGTTTTTTTCTCTGAATTCTCTTTTAACTTTTATTATACAATTATTGCATTTATAGGAAAAACTCAATAGTACATAAAATCTTATTTAGAATTCTAAGTGACAGATTGCTTTCTTGTGATTCATAAGCTATGTATCGTGGTATCCAGTTGAATGTATTTGCCAGCTTATTTATGTGATCATATTGGGCTAACACATTACCTTGAAATATTTGAAAAACTTTGGTTCCTAAATTGAATTTAGTGTATTTCTTATTTACTATCTCAACATTGATCCTTTTAAATCTCTGAGAATTTAGCTGGTCCTTCCAAAGAAATATTTCATGTATCTTCTCCTTATTCTTTCTCTTCCATGGTAATTGCTTTGTCTTTTACTATAAGGAAAAAGTTGAAAAATGCCTCGTCTCTCTGACAGGATTAGAACCTTAAGTGTTACCTCTGTGGTTGTGAGTGCAGTGGAAATCCCGTTAGGATTTTAGGACTAAATTAAGATGTGTTTATGCTGCTGACATTCTCTACCCTGTGAAATGGTGCTTTATAAAATGTGAAATGAATTGCTTGCACATACCATTCAATCTGTCAGAATGTTATCAGTCCTGGAATGGACATTAATGTCTTGGGGCTTATAGAGTACTTTTGACCTCACTAACAGCCTCTGCCCTCTTATAGCCCATTCCTGTGATGGAACCTCCATTTTGCCATGGACTCTCCATGCTGCATCCACCCCCAGTCCTGCAGTTGGGTATATCCTTGTCCTGTCCCATGAGGTATAGGGAGAAAGATTGTGGGCTGGCAGTTTTCTGAATAGACACAAATTATAGAAAAGATTCAGAAGTGTGGCTTAAAATTCCATTCATCAGTGTTCCCAGGGAGAAAAAGGCATTGAAAATGAGTCTCAAGTGTTTTCCTCTGAATTCTTGTTTAAGGAAATTGAAAGCAGTGGATGGGACTCTCTCTGCAGTAGAGAACACAGTTGACACTTCCCTGATCTCCTGTTTGTCCAGCACCATTTGTTTATTAATATGCTGACCATATTCTTCTGTAATTTTCTCTTTTATTTATTAAAAAAATTTTTTTGTAATTTTCTCTTTTAACATCTATCTTTCCAAGACTGTTTTTATCACTGACACTGGCACATAATAGGTGCTTAATAAACGTGTGAATGAATGAGTGAAAGAACAGATGGCACTGCATATATTCTGGCATCCTGTTATTTGAGTAATTGTGTGAAACAAAAAAATACTCTTCTCTCATTCCTAACTCCTGTCCTGATTACTCACTCTTCCATTGGAAATCCAGTTCAACATAATGTACGAAAGTGACATAGGATAAACGGATCTGGGTTTGAATGTCAGCTCTGACTTATTTAACTGTGTTATTAGCTTGGTTACTCAGTATATTTGAACTTCTTCTTATCTGTAAAGTGATGTGGTTAATAATGCCTACCTTGCAGGCTTGTTGTGATAATTCAGTGAAGTAACAAATGTAAAATACCCAAAAATGTGCCTGACTCTCTCTAGCACCGTCAGTGGTAACTGCTGTTATTAGCCAGTGCAAATGCCCTGTGCTGCTCTCCCTGGGTGCCTTTATTTTCTGTGCTAACAAAGAGGCCTCATGAAAGGAATTGTCATCGGTAGGCAGAGGAGGAACAAGCCCACAGTCCCTGGTGAGTTCGAGGGGTACTCCCCTGGGAGTGCTCGTGCTCATATGGTATTGTGCTGCATGCTTGTGTCTGACCGCTGAGAGTAGAGTCAGCAGGTCAACCAAAAAAACTATACTAATGATGATGATAATGACGACGATGGCACTTAATTTTATCAGACGACACTCTTGTAAGGGCTTATATGCATTAGTGCATCCTCATAGCAACCGTGGGAACAAAGGTGCTATTATTATACTCATTTTATGGATGAGGAAACTGAAGGCCAGGGAGGTTAAGTAATTGGTCCAAGGTCACAAGAGGGAGAGAGAGAGAAAGCACAAGCAGAGGAGGGGCAGAGAATGAGGGAGAGAATCCCAATCTGCCCTGTCAACACAGAGCCCGACGTGGCACTCCCTCTCATGAACCGTGAGATCATGACTTTAGCCAAAGTTGAGAGTCAGAAGCTTAACCAACTGAGCCACCGGGAGCCCGAGGGGAACTGGGTTTAAACCCCAGCTTTCAAACAGAGTTTTCAACTCTAGAGCTTATAGTCTTCCTCCTCCTTCTATTCTTATGTTTTAATCGTTATCATAAATATCCCACTTCATAATGGGAGAGCAGATGTCTAGGGTGGGGACCGAGTTCCCTCTTAACCCACCCTACTTTGTCCTTTGTGCTGAGCCCACACTGCCTGTCCTCCCTGGAGGTTTGGGCGGTGGTACTGGCACGCCCTGGCAGAGCGCAGTAGATCCAGAAGACTAACTTTTTTCCCTTCTGCCACTCCTCAAATATGTAGTTGACCTTATGTGCTTGATTAATTCTATTTTTAAAGCAGCTTTTTTGAGATATAACTCACACACCATAAACTTCACTGGTTTTGACTATATTCCCAGAGCTGTGCACCCATCACTACTATCTAAGTTTAGAACCTTGTCATTCCTCCCAAAAGAAAGCTCATACGCCCTAGCAATGACTCCTTGGTCTACATCTCCTCGCAGCCCCTGGCAATCACTAATTCCATTTTCTGTCTCTGTGGATTTGCCTATTCTGAACATGCCATATAAATGGAATCATGTAATAAGTATGTCATCTTTTGTACCTGGCTTCTTTCACATAGCATAGTGTTTTGAAGGTTCATCCATCTTGTAGCATGTATCAGTAGTTCGTTACTTTTTATTTCTAAATAGTATTCCATTGTACAGATGGATCTACCACATTTCGTGATCCATTCATCATTGTAGATGTTTGGGTCGTTTCCGTTTTTTGGTTGTTTTGAGTAATGCTGCTATGAACATTTGTGTATGTTTTTTAGTGGATGTAAGTTTTTGTTTCTCTTGGGTATATCTCTAGGAGTAGAACTGCTGGATCATGTGGTAACTCTTTTTTTAACATAAAATGTTTTCCGTAGTGGTTGCACCATTTTACATTCCCACCAATGGAACATGAAGGTTTTAGTTTCTCTACATCTTCACCAACACTTGTTATGGTGTTTTTATTTTATATTTTAAATACTACCTAGCCTAGTGGGCCTTATGTGTGCAGATACAAAGAATGTGAATTATTACAGTTGACATGTTACCGCCAATAGTACATTGGCCAAAAGGAGTAGGATGCAGTGACTTCTTAGCGGTTGCAGTAGTAGAAGTGATAACAGCAGTAGATATGGTGTCAGGCTCAGAAGTCACAGAAGTGTTATCAGTAGAGTAAGAAGACCCAGTTATTGAATATGGACCTTGTTTCAGACACTTAGCTAAGTATCTTATGTATTGTACCTTTATCTTCACAACAACTTTTTTAAAAACTTTTGTTTTTATTGAGGACTAACTGACATGTGACACTGAATTGGGTTCGGGTGTGCAACATAGTGATTCCATATTTGATCACCACAGTAAGACTGGTTACACAAAGCTCTTACAGGTATGGGTTATTTCTGCCTCACAGTTGGCATGGAGACTTTAAGTATTGACCCAGAGTTCCCAATCAGTAGTGGAAGAACTGGCTGTAAACTCATGTTTCTAATTCCAAAGCTAGTGCTCTCTCATTTCAGATATTACCCTCTAGCTGTGATAAGCCATAGGAACTAGAGACTATAAATTGTCAGTGTTGGCAGGACAGGGCAGCGGCAGCCTGACTCAAGATATTCTCCACTCTTGCTCTTTTAAGTCCACTGGCACTAGTCAAGTCAGACATTCTTATTTTCATACTGAAAATATTAATTTGCTCATGTGTGGTTCATGGCTTATGAAGTTTTTCTTGCCATGGCAGGTTTTTAAGATGCTATTTCCCTTGTGTTGATTACTGTGTTTATTAATTACCATAGTTACTTTCTAATAAATATTTATGATATACTCAGTGTGTATCGTGTTCAGTTTATAGCCATCTATTATGTTTAATAATTATTCTTTTGTTTGGTTGCACAGTATACTCTGTTATATTTGAAGGCCCATTACTGTCACCTTATCAGGAAATGCACGTTAAACTACAATAGACGGATGGATGCTTTTAGGAAGGTTAGCCTTTATTTAGGAAAAAAAAGAGTGTATTCTTCTACAAATAAATGTAAAAGGAGGACTTAAAACAGAAATATTTGATAAATATTTGCCCTGTGGGAACCACAGCTAAGCTGTGAAATGAATTATAAATGAATTCCAAATAGATGCTTTAGGAAATTCTCTTGAATCATTAATAAATTGAGTGTCTTCAGCAAGTCTTTTCATATTTAATGCATTAACTGGATGTATTTGTGGCATTTCTAAATGAAATAAAAGCATCACGACAAAAATTGTCCAATTGTCATGGTAAGTTGTCTACTTGTGTGACCAGACTGTTTTGAATTTTTGGGCAGACCAATAAGTTCAAAGCTTTTGTTTGAAAAACCTGCAGGTGGATTAGTGCAAAGCAAAAGTCCAAATACAAGTCAGTGAATGTTCATTTTAATTAAGCGTTTCCTGTGCTTCGAGAAAGTTGCTTGACCCCTATGAGTCCTTGTTTAATTATCTGTC
This sequence comes from Panthera uncia, assembly GCF_023721935.1. NCBI lineage: Eukaryota > Metazoa > Chordata > Mammalia > Carnivora > Felidae > Panthera > Panthera uncia. The sequence continues at coordinate 55,653,251 of NW_026057586.1, read as the reverse complement.
AAAAAGGGAGCAGAAGTGGAATATATCACCTCTCTTGCCACTGTCTCTAGCTGGGATGCATTTTTGAAAATGGTTTTGAAATATGAGGACAGAACAAGATACTAACATTAAAAATGACTGTCCTTTGAGCTAAACTTCTAATTAACGCCCATTACAGTGCCACAATGATTGATGACTGTCTTCATTTGGGAAGGAGACTGGGACAAATTTCAAAAATATTATGACCAATTAATGAAAAGATATTTTTTAAGAGTAGGTGAAACTATAAATTAGTGTCAGCCATGATTTCCAGATAGGTTTATGGCAGGTAGAATGCCCTCCCCGGTAAAGGTGCATTAGTGTAATTATAGTAACAGCAAACAGCAGCAACAATAATATCGGTGATGGCTGACTCAGTTGTGGTGCCTACATGTTGCTGTTTATGTGCTTTTATATTTTCATATTCTCTTAAACCAGACAGCAAGCCTATAACGTAGATGCAGGTGAAAAGACAGTCACACGTAGCTTAAGCCACTTGTCCAAGGCCACCCAACTACAGCCGGAGCTTGTAACCCATAGGGCAGCATCTCTTCCTGTAAAGGGACAGCAAGGAACTATTTCAGCCTTTATGGGCCTTGAGGTCCCTGCCGCGACTCCTTGGTTCTGTGGTTTAGCACAAAAACAGTCATTAACAGTATGCAAGCAGATGAGGGTGGCTATGTTCCTGTAAAACTGCAGACACTGAAATTTGAATTCTCTGTAATTTTCACATGTTATGAAATACTCTTCTTTTGATTTTTGCAGCCATTAAAAAATATAAAAATCAATCAATTTTTAGCTCACAGGATGCACAAAAACAGATGATGGGCCCTGTTTGGCCTGTGGACTATAATTTGCCAACTCCTGTCTTAACAGATATACCAGACTGATTTGGCTATGAGAGATGAACTTACAAAGTTGTTACTTTTAGTATAAACGGTTTTGTGTTCTTGCCTTATTTTTTTTAATATTTTTGAACGAAACCACATCTATGTTTATTTTCTAATTTAGTTTTAGATATTCAGTGGAAAGAGGTAGAAGAGATGAGCTATACCATATAATTAATAGCTTCTAGACTTAAATATATTTCTCCTCGTATCAATTGATAACCATCCATTCATTTGATTTTCAGTGTGAATGTAGTCAAGCTCCCCAAACGATGTATAATCTTTCATTGGGCAAGCTTCCTTGCCACTAGAATTATACTCTCAAAGAAATGTAAATAGATACTTACCTTGAACGTTTTTATTAAAGTCTCTATATCCAGAACAGAATCATATGCCCAACAGCACCTCCAGGAAGAACTGCCCTGGCGATGACTCGGATGTCCCACTCTGGAGCCATTGCTGGCACTCCTTAAGTAATCCTCACCAAGCCCCCATCTCACCAGCCTGACCTGTGAGAGCTAATAAGATCCTGACATGTGATTATTTGGCTGGAGGCATCAGCTTAGTCATGAGCGGAATAGAATAGAAATAGAACATTTCGCAGTTTTCTGTGCAGAACACTGTCTGTGTAGAAACTTCTTAAATAAAGATGATGATGTTGTAGCACTAGTTGTTCTTAACCCTTATTTTAGGATTATACATTTCTTTGAGCGTCTGAGGGATGCTACATGTTGTTCGGCTGCAAAATGCACATACCTGTGGGTACAGATGCTGGATTATATTTGTGTTTCAAGAGTTACTGGACTTTTTAGTAAGGATCTCATTTTAGGCTAACAATTCTCAACTTAAAAAAAAAGGTCCTCCATTATCTGTAGTCTGTTGCTTTATTCAGTGCTTTATATTTACTCAGGAAGTATGAGACCCCTTGCCTGCTGTGATAACGAAACCTCTTGTTTCTCAGATGTTCAGTCAGAACGTGCAGTGTGGACCTGCTCTCTTCCTTCAGGGAAAGCAAGAGAGTCTGTTGGATTTGCCTTGGCTTTGGAGGAGATGTGCATGTTTTCCATGGTTTTCTTGAACAGAAGCGTACTATTTCTGACCAGCTGCAGTTTTGACATTCCACATGCCCTTACTAATACTGATACTTAGCTAATTAGGCTGGATATCATCTCTTTTTCTCACATCTTGCTTCATAGGCACTCTATTTTTACCAGTGGAAGAATATCTATCAAAAATAAATAAGAGCAAAAAACTCCCCAGAATAAAGTGACTAGGCAAGAGGGTGAATACATCTCCCATCTTGTTCTGAAATCTGTGTCATTTCTTGTGAAATAAGAAACGATGATGGATAGACTCAGGGAAAGCAGCTTCTTCTGTGAGAAGAGAACGAGTGAATTCTTACATTAGATTAATTTATTTCCAAAATGGAGTTGTATTATTTTCCCACTGCTGCTGTAACAAATTACCACAAACTCAGTGGCACAATGCATATTTCTTTAGGTTGGCAGTGTCACTAGGCTCCAACCAAGATTTCAGCAGGGATTCCTTTTGGATGCTCTGGGGGAGAACCCTTTCCCTTGCCTTTTCCAGTTCCTAGGGCTTGCATCTGCTCCTTGGCTCATGTTCCCTTTCTCCACATTCGAAGCCAGCAGCATAGCATCTTCAAACCTCTCTCTGATATTTCTGCCTCCTACTAATCAGGGCAGTTGTGATTACCTTGGGCCCACCGGAAACCCAGGATAATCTCCCCCATCTCAAGATGACACCTGCAAATTCCCTCTTGCCATCTCAGGTAACGCTTTCACAGGTTTCTGGGCTTAGGATGTGGACAACTTTGGGAACCATTATAACTATTTGGGTACTACTACCCAAAGCAGTAGTACTGGACAAAATTAAGATGCTCATTAAAAAGAGGGAGAGGGGGCTTTTACTTACTAAAATCAAGAGATTTTACTTACTAAAGAGACCATTCCAGGAGCAGTGGGCCCTGGGGTGATGTTGAGACTTGGAACCTGCCCTCACAAGCTAGTTGGGGAGGTAGGTTAAATCACAGTTCAATATGGGGGGCACGGCACAAACTATCGAATGTTGTAAAAGCCCATTTGCAAATGCAGCAAGCCTTGTGAGCAAAGATGCCGAGGGGCAGATGGCTTCTCCAGGAGAACAGTTTTTCCTCTCTTAGAAAAAGTATAGAACATGCCTTGTTTTATTTGCATTTCCAAACACCAAATGCCTTTATTTACTATCATGTAGAGACAAAGGAGATTTCAAGTTTAATCTGTCTTAATGTGTATGTGTGTGTATGCATGCATGTTTGTATCTATATACACATTTCTTCGTCTTCTTTTTTTTTTTTTTAATTGAAAGCCCCTTGAGCCAGTGGTCTGTACACGATCTGTGTTTGGACCAGTGAGCAGAGGAATCGCAGGAAGTTGCATAGCTGTGGGAGCCACTGGGGCTCAGCTGTGGGAAACGGGCCACAGGGGTCTGCAGCACAAATGGTTGCTATGGGTCTTCTTTTTCTACTACTGCTTCTTAGGGGCTTGTTCCCAGCACTGTCTACTCCAGGACTCCGCCCAGGTGTGTGTGTGTCCTTGCTTTCTTGGCAGAAACAGGACTGGGTCATGGAAACAACGGGACGGGGCCATATTCACTGGGACCCAAGGGGTTCTGGTGATAGAAAAAGAAGGGATGTGTAGATCCTGTAAACTCAGAGGATGTATTTGTGTTCCAGGGCCATTGAACCAGTAGGGAATGAATCAAAGTTGAACCAAAGATGGGGTTCAGAGATACAGGCTGGGCAGGATGACGGCCCCAGTGAACAGGTTGATGATCTGGTAGGCAGGCAGGGCAAAAACTGGAAACAGGCACAGTTGAAAATGTTTAGGCAATATTCCACATCCTGGCGGAACTGGGTGTGGCAGGAACTGGGGGTTGCATTTCAAGGGTGTAGTACAGGGGAGGGTTTTCCACAGCAGCAGGATCCAGATCCAGCATTACCTGGAAGAGTGCAGAAATGGAGAATCAGGGCCTCCCCCAGACCTGCTGGAGTCGGAATGTGCTCCCTTCTCAAATATGAACAAGAAGTACTTATTCACATTTAGAGAAAGGCAGTCTGTGTGTCTTCTGCCCTCGTTTTTAATTCTCTTCTCCACATGGGTTGAGGAGGGTGGTGCGTGTCCACTGCCCTCCACAGTAAGCCAGGCATGAGTGGCTGCTTTTGGATTCTAAATTCAGCAGACATTAAGATCTGGGTGGTTCTCTGGGGAGCCCTCCGACCTGTGATACTGTTGTAGGAAAATTAAGTCATCTAATTAACTCCTTCAAATGTATGCTCCCTAATTTGGTGTCCACAGTGAGGCTTTATGTCAGAGAGCTGAGAGGCTGGCACTCAGTCCTTGGACTCCTAATGTAATGATCAGTATTTCCCTGTCCTTTTCCTTTGGGTAGCAGTAATCATTCTTGTAGGGTCTATGCGGTTACATTTACCTTGTTCTCCTCTACCTCTTTGCTCCTTTTGAATCTTCTCATTGGCTTCTGTCCTTAACCTCTTGCCCAAGGCCTTGGTCCCTTTGTCTTTACTTCTCTGCTCTGGTAGCTCTGAAGCCTGAGTGCATATTTCAAATGCCCAGCATTTTGGGAGCTCCTCAGGTTATTCTAATGCACTGCCTGGGCTGAGCACCTCTGCTGGGTTCTATCTCCCTGAGAGAACTCATCCACTCCGCTGGTTGTCGGGACCTTTTATTGACTGATAACTTCCAAATTTGTATCTGTCTATTTCCATGACCTCTTCTCCAGAGCCCCAGGGCCATATATTTAACTGTTACTTGACATCTTTTATATGTTTCATGAACTCCTCACTATATAGGCCCCAACCCGTTTCTCCCTTAGGCATCTTCAACTTAATAATGGCAACTTACCCATCAAATTGCTCAAACCAGACACTTGGGAGTCATTCCTAAAATGTACCCATCTTGAAACAACCATATGCAGTCAACCACCATATTCGATTGATTCTGACTCCAAATACTATATCCCTAGTCCCATTGCTGCTCTCCATCTCATGACAGTCACCCTACTGACAGCTGACATCATCTGTCAGTTGGACCACTACAGTTACCTCCCAGCTGCTCTCTGGATCCACTCGAGATCCTGTCCGTCCATACTATATAAAGATGCCAGAGTGAACTTGAAAACATGGGTTGGATCACATGACTCTCCTGCACACACTCTTTGGTATCTTCCTATTATTATATTTATTTATTTATTTATTTATTTATTTATTTTATTTTTATTTTTTTATGTTTATTTATTATTAAGAGACAGACACAGAGCGTGAGCAGGGGAGGGTTAGAGAGGGGGGGAGACACAGAATCCGAAGCAGGCTCCAGGCTCTGAGCTGTCAGCACAGAGCCCCACGCGGGGCTCGAACTCACAAACTGTGAGATCATGATCTGAGCCTAAGTCGGTCGCCCAGCCGACTGAGCCACCCAGGTGCCCCGAGCCACCCAGGTGCCCCATTCCTATTATTATATTTAGATGAAAAAGAATCATCTCTTCTAATGTGCCCCACTAATCCTGTGTGATCTTGACTTACTTCTACAATCTTATTCCACATTTTATTACCTTTAGAGACCATTGTAAAATTTGGAAGAAAATAGAAAAATACTAGGATTTGGCTAATGACTTTTGAATTCAGTTTGAAAAATTATCTTTTCAGCTGAAAGTGATACTTCACTCTTAACTTCACATGAAGGGATCACACATAACCCTCTCTTCTGCTTTTGAAAAATGCCAAAATCATCTGTTGAAGGATTGGCTATATTCAAAACCAGTGTGGGCAATGACAGCTATTCCGTGACCAACTTCTATAACAGGCAACTGGCAAAATTCTTCACAATTTATTGTGAGGTGCATCTTGATTTAATAATCAGTGAACTGTAGTACAGGGTGGGTTGAGGGATGTGCATGATAGAATCAGGGAAATAGGAGAATTCTTTTTTCATGGTTTTTTTTTTTCCAGTAAAGATTTGCTTTGTGAGGTTAGAAGATGCATTTTTTTTTCTAATATGTGAAAGTGGCCTCAATTTTATGTGAATGTACCAAAGTTATAAATGGACAGTGAAGCCCAAAGAAAATATGTATAAAATCTCTATGTATGAGCTACATGTAGATGCTTTTAGGGCCATTCAAAATCAGTAGGTTCTGGGCTGACCTCAGAGGTTTTGCGTACAGAACCTTCAGTGAAGCAGGTGTTGTTGTCTTGTTTACCACGTGCCATGTCTCTGGCATTTGCATCCTCTTCCAAGTGGACTGTCTTCTCTTTCTGCTCAGAGTGTCTCTCCGTAGCCCCTCACTTCACTGACAATGTGATATTCACCCATTCTCAAATGGTTGCCTGTTTGCAAATTTCTGAGTGAGGCCAGAAAAATCCTATGCCTGGAGAAAAATGAAGAGCCATTCCAAGAGGTCTAACTTTAAATTTATCTCTGCAAGTGTCCAAGGGAACCATAAGTTCATTCTTGTGATTGCGCTCCATTTCCCAAATCAGTTCATGTCCCCATTCTCCAGGAACACCGTTTCCCACATCCTCTGTCCTCACGTCCTTCTCCTCATTCCCCTTTTGTAACCTTGGCTTCTCATTCTCTGGGAAAATGGAAGAAATGCAGAGTAAAATTGCTCCTATCCCCATGCCAAATCTACCTTTCTATCCTTGTCCAAATATACATACTCAAAATTCCTACTTGTTGCAGTGGGAGAATTATCCATGTTCCTGTCTAATGATCCCTGCTTCTGTAAAGCAATTTACTCTCCTCTTACATGAATTTAATTTTCATCATAAGACTTGTGGTTATCTGACATTAAATTATGTATTCACTTATTTCTTTTATCATCTATTTTGCCACTAGAATGTAAGCTAATAGAGGAAACCCTTTTCTCTCTTGATTACTCAGGTACTCTTGATATCCCCAGTGTCCATAGCACAAGTATCTGGCATTTCAGGAGTGGCAAATAAATATTTGCTGAATGAATGAATGAATGAATGTGAGTTGCAAATAAAAATGTACAGATAGATTGTTTGCTGTAATGAATTACTGATTATTAAGGATTAGTTATTCCTTAATGCACAAATGAGCATTAACTCTTGGCATTAACTATGTGCCCTCTACATATTCCCTCACAAAAGAGTAGCTATTTATAACATCACATGGAAAATTGGATTAATTGGCAGTTTGCTGTTACTAATACACCTTTAATAAACAGCGTGATAATGGTAAGCATGGCCGAGAATGATATAATATTTGAATAACTGCAGTCATGCATTATTTCATTGTATATGATCCTTTCTCCCTTGTAATATTGGCTTTGTGAATCATGGCAGTTATAACAGTGTCAAAGAAGCATAGCCCATTATGGGGCCATTATACTAATAACACATGACAAACAGTGGCACTGTGGAGTAGTAATGGATGCATAATGGATAATAAATGGTTGGAATTATGAACAGTAATGCTTGCTAGTGATTTGCTCGTAATAATAACCTTCTCTTAAAATAATTGTGACTTCAGTGTCAAAACTGCCAGCCGCCTGAGGGGTGCACATTACTTTTTGAGGGCGACCCATTTCACTTGGCTTAAACCTTTCTTTGCTTCCCAGCTGATGAGGCATATCCTGTGACAGCCTATGCCCGTGTCCACAGGATATCTCCATTGGTGAATTAGCATGGCATATCTTAATAAATAGGAACCTGGAATATATGAAATATCATTACATCTTCTCACTTGCTATGCTCCACACTGATTATTTCCCATTTGCATCTGAGATTCCTGAATGAACAGTTTTACCAACAGTGCTTTGTGCTGCCTTCAAGGAAACTTGCTGCCTTGATCTCTGAGACATGCTCCCCGAAGCCTTGCTCACCACTCTTTGCTGTCTTTGATGTTCCATCATGACTTTTGATGCAGCTCCCTCTTGCCAGGGGGATTCATTACTCTGGCACCTTCCTCCTGGATGGCATTGCTGCCTGGCACCTTCCTCCTAGATGCTCCGAAGCTCTTTACCTCCTTGAGCCCTGGGCATTGCAGTGAGACCCCAGTGTTTTGCTCTGATTATTAATTATAATTTGTCTGTCACTATCCAAGAGCCAATTCAGTGCTTCCCTTCTGTTGAAGCTCATCCTAATGTTTCTATTTCAGTTGCCCCCCCAAAAAAGCTACATTTATTCAAGAATAATATCATAGAGGTCCCCTTCTAACCCCAGGTGTCCATCACTAGTCCTTCAGATTCCCCCTTCTGCTTTGGCTGTAGCCAAAACATCCCCCTAATTCTGCCTTTCCTACCATCTTATGACGATAGGGCTCAGTGTCACTTTTTCAAGACCATATTGCCACTTGTCCAGGTGGTAGATTGTTATCCATAGTGACTACCAATAGGCTCTGCACAGTAATCATGGGGACATTCCATCTCTGCTTTCTCTAGTATGGTATCCACTTGGTACATGTGACTGGAAAATGTGGCTGAGGAACCGAATTTTCAATTTCAGTTAAGTTTAACTAAATGGATTGCCACATGTGAGCAGTGACTCTCGGATTGGATAGTGTAGCCGTAGGACATTTGGTGCAAGTGGAAGTGGTGGCTGGTGCACATCCACCTGCAGAAGTCCCTTGTAGGGCATGAGGGGTCAGTTAGCTGCCCCCGGGAATCTGATCCTGTATTGGATTTGGGATCATGCATGCCCTATCCCTGCATCTTTTTGGTCAGCTTGTGTCTGAAGGTCAGGCTTCTTCTGTCTCTTTTAACATTACTAGTGAATATCACAAGCTTACAAGGTTGAACAGATTTTTTTACCCCTTTTGGAAACCAAAAGTATAATTCAGATGAGAGAAAGGAGACTGGTTAAACAGTAGGCAAAATCAATAATTACTCAGTGATTAACTCTCAAGACTGAAAATTGTCTAAATATTTAAATTGACCTTTCTGCTCTGCCCTAAAATGTGTTTTCAGCAGTGTGAGCATCGTAATAAATATATGCTTCCTTCCTAGCCTAATAGAATATGTCTACAGTTCAGCAATTTAATAATTATGCCCCAGGACTAGATGTGACCTGCCTATCATTGTTACAATTTAAATTCCTTGTCGGACAGTGGGTACCCTGTCGATTTTGAAAAGGCCAAGGACCTTCATTTAATACTCCTTACAACACACGGTTGTTTCTTTTCAACTTCTACTGATTTATAGAATTTTAGAATTTAGGCTTTACTTTGGGAGTGGCACTGAATTTGCTGCAGTTCAAAGCAGGTGGCTTCAAGGGAAAAACAGACCAAGGAGCACACAAGAAAAGAGAAACACAATGGAAACTAACATTTTTAGGCCCATGGTATTCATTTCTTTAAAAACGTTTATTATACGACCGGTGCTCAGAGTGTGACACGAGAAGCAGAAATAAGGCAAGGGACTCTTTTAGACTTGAAGTCTCAATAAAGATTAGAATAAGTGAAACATATTGAGAGTAGTGCAGAATTCCTGGGTTTTGAGGTAGTGTTTTATCTTCCCCTGATAAATACCAGACATTTTATCATAAACCGGGAATAAATCCGATTAGCAGGTGGCGAAATGACAAACGGAGCTGAAATAATGGCTTTATTAATGTTGAGCATGAGCGCTTGCAGCCACAGGGAGTGGGGAATGCGTCGCTCACATTTCCACTGTGAGCATGTGCCTTCTGTGAGTAATGTGACCTTTTCGTCGGCAATATGATGCCCGCAAAGAGAGACTGAAGAGAGAGGAAAGCACCCTTTAGATTAGCTTGAGAGTCCACAGTGGCAGAGAGAGGGGGTGGGGGTGGGATCAAAGAAGCCTGATGAATGGAGAGGGCACTGGAAGCAGGTGGGCAGAGAAGTGGGGAAGGCCACGTGGGCCCAGACCTGCGCTCTGCCGCCCTGCTCTCAGGATCCGCTGCTCCTGATACGTACTCCTCTGCATCAGAGCTTTGTTGCTTCTCTCAACTGCTTCGGTGCGGCGGGGGGGGGGGGGGGGGGGGGGGGGGGGGGTCATGAATGTATTGACACCTGTGGGAATGTGGGTCTGAAAGTAACCCTGCTTGGAATTCCATCCAGGTCACCAGCGCCGGAGGACGACACAAGCCCCTGCAGGCGGAAGCTGTGCAGGGCAAGGCCACCTGTGAAAGCCAGTGTCAGCCACTTGGGGCCAAGAAAGAGTTCTAGTGAACACTGTCAGGAACGGTTGAAGTACTGGGGCTCTCTGCACCAAGGCAACTGTCAACAGCTGTCTTAGGCCCAGGTTTCTAGATTTATCTCTAAGTTATTCAGGCCCCTGCTTGGCCTTGCCTTTTGGGTTGAACTTCTGATTTTGAACGGATCCCTTAAGGAATATTTGTGAAGGCTCTTCTGGTGCAAGTGAGAGAAATCCAAGGCTTCCCCAGCATAGACTGGGAAAAAGGGGGAGTGGGAGTAGCATTTGTCTCACTGAAATGGGAAATGGACAATGTGTGCAGATGATGCCCAGGGTCTCTGAATCCAGGGTCTCAGGCAACTCTGTCAGTCTTTCCCTCCAGATCTCTTTCTCTAGACCTTCCTGACTATCTCCCTACTCTCCTTCCCTCTGTGGGTGTTGATGTTTCCTTTTCCACTTAGGCATGCGGCCACCAACAGTGCCCCCCTCGAGTCATCCCAGCACTGAGATGGCCATAGCTTCCCTACTACTCTAGCAGAAAAGTCATGGGAAGATTCCAATGGGGTCAGGAACCAACCCCCAGACCCATCACTGTGACCAGGACTTAGGTCATCTAATTGGCCTGCTGTTCCCCTGCTGGATACTGGAACGGGGCTGAGTCTGCGGCCCGGTTGATGGACATTGGAATGAGGCCGATTCCCCAAGGAAGGAGCTCCCTGGTCAGGTGGACTACCATAGAGTTGCTACAGCACCACTCAGCCTTTGTTAGCGTTAGCGCTCATCTCCTCCAGTCCCCACGCCTTCAGGATACAGGTCTGAAGGCAGAGCCGTTTCTCCATCCCCACTGGGACATGCTTGACACTGGAGCAGACCGTCAGATGCTTGGAAAATTCAGGCTTTGTATTTAAGTCTCTCAGCTCCTCTTCGAGCAGTTTTCACCCGGAGAAGGGGTCAGAGTTTTATACTTAAAAGGCTTTGGATATTTTCTTTTGGATAGATAGGCTCCTAGGACCAAACAATTTTCACAAATCATGTAACTTTTCTAGTGATTTTCTGTTCTGAACCTAAGAGTGTATTCAAAGTTAATATTCCAAGGTTCTATTTAAGAGGAGCTCTAGGTCAGGGTATTTCTTGCACTTGTGGGAGTAGTAGAACAGTGCAAAGTCGTTAGTGAGTTCTAGTCCACCTGTGCTTGCCGTGGGTGCTGTAGCCAGTTACTGCGTGAGTGGGGTGCCGAAATGTGAGAGCCAGAGAGAGGGAGTGAGGGACGGAGTGGGCCACTCCCCCCGAAGTGCACCGCAGAGTGGAAGCACACCAACCCCCTTCTCTGTCTGCTGACCATCAGTGGGCACCAAAGTATATTATTACCTTGTCTGCTCTGGGGTTGGTTGGCCAAGAGCTCTTTAAAATTCCCATTTTGTTTTTCTGGGTCAGGCAAACCAGGCTTTATGGAAGAGCTAATAAGGCCCATCAGATAAGCAATAGGCATCTGCAGGCATTAAACTGAGCAGAAGCAGGGATTGTGTGGAATTTTAAAACCGTTGTTTTCTTCTGGGCAGCAAAATATTGTATCCCTAAAGTAATGTTTTCATCACAAAAATAAATTTCTGCCGTGTTTCAACTCCAGAAATCTTGGTAAGTCTCCTCTGAGTTTGCCGTTTGCATGCATCTGTACGTATGTTCCTCAGATAGTCGGAGGCTTACGGGACATTGCTTCATCCCAGTGTCTGTGCCCTGAATGGAATTGTGTCACAAGGTGCACTGCTGCTGCTGCTTGCAGCCCTTTGTAACTTAACACCGAACAGAAAACCCCGACCCAAAGCTCTTAGCTTTACCCAGTAATTCTGCAAGCCATCTAGCAACCAGTAAAGGGTGAGATATTAGGTGCCACATCTCCCAGTGCACGGGTACTGGGGGGCTTCCAAAGATCCAGGGGACGGGGATTTCTGAAGCCAGATGAGAACCTGGCTCCCTTCCGTGGACCTACCACAGAGGGCATGGCTCTCCTCGTTCAATTCAGGCAGGTTTGCGCTCAGTGCTAGAACAGACATTGCTTGTTAATCTACTAGAACCTCAGACCATGGTTTCTTGATGATATGTGTTGTTGCCAACCTACTGTCACTTCCAAATATTTCTTTTTTCTTTTTTCATTTTTACTTAATACCATAATCCAGATCCCATGATTTGACATTATTACCTCCATGTTGCAGGCGAGGACGTTGAAGTTCAGGCTGTGCAGCTGTCGCACTTAACATCACTCAGCTAGTGACAGGTGGCACCTGGATTCATGTGGTCTGTGTGTTTGGAAAGGTCCAGTGTGTTTCTAGTGTGAAGGCAACTTCTCTACTTTGACAGTGACAGCTGTTCTCTGACTCGCCGTCCTGAAGAGGCTCCTTAGTGCAAGATGGAGACTGGGGTTACCTCTGTAGCTCTCCTGTGCGCACCACATCTGTATTGCAGATTTCTAGTCCGTACCCCAAGAAGGAGGAGGTGCTGGCGGCCTCTGTCTCCCTTACTGATCCTTCAGTGCTTTGTGACTGACTTGGCAGTTCCAAGTTAAGGACCACAGCGCCTAGTGTGAGGAAGTAGAGACTTTACTGTTAGGTACTCTGGTTTTGCTGGAATCGTTGTGAATTACACCACTGTTTAGGCTGCGCAGCACATGGGCTGTAATTAATTAAATGGGCCACTTCCCACTGTGCTTGCTTTTAAATTGGTAATAACTATGATGCCATACTTGTCACTTCACAGAAAAAAACATTTTTTTTTTAAAGAAATGGTGGAGATGACTATGGCGGTGGCACTTAGCAGCCTACGTGTGCCATTTCTTCCAGATACGGTATTTGAGCCAGTTTTCAAAGGTGGGTGGGCTGCTGTGACCTGCACCCTGACCTCCCTTCAGGAGAGCAGGCTCATGCAGATTCCCTTGCTGAGCCACTTTCCTACCTGGATTACGGGGTGTTTACTTATTTTCAGGGGCAGTGTGGGCAGAGGCGCTACCGAATTGCAGTAAAGCATGGAACAGATTCTGATATATTGGGAATTTAACACTCATGGATGCCTAAAATTCTCAAAAGTTAAAATGGGAGAATATCTTGATTTATTTTCCAGTGGGAAGGATTTAAACAGGCTCAAATCTTTTTTCCTCTCCTTAACTTAATTTTGGAGAGCTTGACTGGAGGACATTTAATAGGACGGACTTCTCTCCTCAATCCCACAACATGCTGCGGTGGGCACAGCGGGCTCCAGTGGAGGTTTGGTATATATTCTCCAAGATCAGAGGATTCCTTTGCCCTTTTTATTCCTTGAGGTGCTTTTGGCCAAATAACATGAATTAGAGGCTGTACAGTGAATTTGTGCCAATAAAAGTTTATTTAAGCATATTCAGGAGTGGCCCATACGTTGGGCGTGTGACCCAATCTCCCCACTCCGCCTCCCCTTCCTCCACAGACCCAGTACCGCTCCTCAGCAACACCCCTAACTCACAGCCATGCCACCGCCCACTTCTTTGATTCCACCAGGAGTTGTGCTCTCTCTCTATCCCTGTTTATGGCAGTTTGATTAAGAAACTCAGACCCCTGAGCTCTTCAACTGTCCCAGCACCGCAGTCCCCAGTCTTTGCCCTGTGCCTTCTGGAGTCTTTTCTCTGAGCACTCTCTTTACTCTTCTCCTCTAGACAAAACCTGGGTCCCCGAGGACACTGCCTCTTCTTCAGCCCAATCCAGCAGGGGCCCCCAGGGTCTGGAGATGGGAGAGTTGTGTGCTTCACTTCTCATCGTTATTTCCACACCTTCTCCCTTTCCCTCCCTAAAGCCCTCCGGCCTGGAGACCGTGCTTACCACTACTACTCATAGTTACAGTTGCCCACCGGTGCCCCCTCATTCCTTGGTTATTTTAGCTGCTAGCTTATGGCCACTGTTTCCAACACACCCCGGTCTTCATTCTTGCTGGTTTCAGTACACACATGGATATTCCTTCTGACACTCTGTCTCTTCACTTCCTTGAACATCTGTCTTTGGATTATCTTGTCCTCTGCCACTGGCCCCTATTATCCTACTTTAGTGAATACATTAGTCCATTATTATTAGTGTCAATAATGTAACTCTTTTCTAATTGCAGTTTCTTGCGCCTTCCTCTCTGACCACCACCATATTCTTTCTTGGTGATTCCCTTGAATATCTCAATTTCCATCAATCCTTCAACCCTCTCAGGGCTCCTAATCCATTGATTCTACCTCTTATTCACTGTTGTTCACCTTCTCATTTTCTTTTTCCCCTATTTTCCACAGCATGAATTCAGTGGATAAAGGGCAGAATCAGACCATAATATATACTTTCAGCTTCCTTGTTCTTCGGTTGATCCTGCTTACTTGTCAAAACTGCAGCGTTGGCAAAATCTAACTGTGCCTTCCTCATGAAGTTAAACATGGCTAGACAAAACATACGCACTCTACTGACTGGTCTTCCTGCACAAACACAAAATGCACATGTTACCTGGACCTTAATGATGACTGGGTATCATGTTTCCCTAATCCATTGAGTCTCCTATTGTCCTAGATAACTGTTTCATACCTGCTTTCCTCTCCTAAATTTCCCACTCCTCTTGCCTCATCCTTGTCCTCAGATGACGATGCTTTGATTACTTCCTATCCCACCTAGAAGATTGATGCAGTCGAAACAGAAATTCCACACATTCCTGACACCATATGTACCCACCTGCCTGCTTCTGTCCCCATGTGTTCCACCTGCCTGTTTTATAGATGAACCTTCCATGTTCTGTTGAAGGCAACCCCTGCTTGTGTATAATCCTGTGCTTCCTGCCTCCTCAACCACATGTCAGCCACTTATCTCTCTTCCCTTTATTATCTTTATTCCCACAAGATAATTTATCATGGAAATATGATATTTCTGTTAGCTTAAAAATATAATTTCCAGGGGTCCCTGGGTGGCTCAGTCGGTTAAGCATCTGACTCTTGGTTTTGGTTCAGGTCGTGATCTCATGGTTTGTGGGTTCAAGCTCCGTGTCCAGCTCCATGCTGACAGTGCAGAGCCTGCTTGAGATTCTCTCTCTTCCTCTCTCGCTGCCCTCCCCCCTTCAAAATAAATAAATAAACTTTAAAAAAATATGTAATTTCCTGACTCCAGTTCCCTATTCATTTTTCTTTTTCTATGGAAAGGAAGCCTCTTTGAAAGAGTTGTCTGTACTTTTGTTAACACTTTCTTCACCTGGTTTCTGGGCACCACATTCTCTTAGTTTTTCTCCTTACTCATCGCAGTTCCTTCTCTGACCCCTTTTCTTTGATTCCTCCTTATGTCCCCAAACTTCTAATATCAGTGAGCACCAGGGCTTTTCATTGGACCTCTTCTCTTCTTTAACTGTATTTAATTAGTTTGTAAATTCATCAAATGTCATGGCTTTAAATATCATCTACATGCTGGTGGACTCCAGACTCTTACATCAAACCACCTACTCCGTGTGTCCGTTTGATAACTAATAGATTATCAGACCTGACGTGTCCCAAATTTGAATACCCATTCTTCTTTCCTAAAGTTTTTCTACCCCCTGTTTTCTCCATCTCAGGTGATGGCCATTTCATCCTTCCTGTTGCTCAAGTCAGAAGCACGGTGTTATCTTTGAGTCCTTTCTTTCTATCACAACTGATACTCAAATCTGACAATGAACTATTTGGCTCTAGCTTTGAAACACATAGAATCAGCCATCTCTCCACCCCTTCTGCTGATAGCACTGTAGTCCAGCCCACCGCCATCTCTCACCTAACTCATTACAGTAGCCATCTACCTGCTCTTCCAGCTTCCAACCTCACAACGTCTCTGCCGCTCTCTGTGGTCTCAGTGCTGCAGCCAGACTGATTCTTGTAAAGCACAGGTCAGATAGGTTACTCTTCTGCATCAAGCCTTCCAGTGCGCTTCTCTTTCTCCCAAGAGTAAAAGCCAAAGTCCATAAAGCCCTACCTAACTTGGCACCGATGTCACCTCTCTGACTTTAACCCTTACTACTTTTGCACTTGCTCACCCTGCTTTAGCAAAACTGGACTTCTTGCTGTTCTTCTTGGACATGCCAGGCTATTGCCCCAGGGTCTTTGCACTGCCTGTTCCCTTTGTCTGTAATATTCTCCCTTATGGATCAAAATTTCTAACTCCCTCAACTCTGTTAAGCCTCCCTTTGCCAATTTATTTAAAATTGCAGCAACTCTCAACTGGCACACTCCTATTTCCCCTAACTCTCCTCTATTTTTTCCATCTTTTACTACCCTTTAACTTGCAAAAAAATTTACTTGTGTGATTGTATGTGGTTATCTCTACTACAGTGTAAGTTTTAAAAGCAAAGAGGTTTTTTTTTTCCTTCTTTTGTCCATAGATATATTCCTAGTGTCTAAATTAGTCCCAGGTGTGTAGTATTGGTGTATTGGATGAATAAATGAATGACTGTTGAGAGCTCTATCAATTCTGAATCTGTCTTATTTTCCATCTAGGACGCATGTCACAATGGAGGAAATATTTGTGAGCCCATTCCTGTTTTATTTCTTTTTTACTTATGTAGAGTTAAATGTATATATCTTAAGTGTACAGTTCAATAAATTATTACATATGTATCTATCCTTATGACTACCATCCAGGTCCAAATAGAGAGCATTTCCATCACTCAGACATTGTCTCTTGAGCCCTCCTTCATCAATACCACAGTCTCCTTCTGTACCTTCCAGACACAGCTGTTATTCCAACCTGTATTTTACCACAGATTAATGTTTCCTATTCTTCCATTTCTTAGAAATGGAATCATACACTGTTCCTCACAAATGGGATCATGCTCCTGTGTCTGACTTCTCTAGCATTTTTATTTTCAGCCTATCTATGAATTTAGTCAGATTTCAAACAGATATAAAAACAGATACAGTTGAGTCTTGCTTTTCATTTAGTGTGATAACCTCTAGATCTTTCATTTTTAGCAGTTTGAATTGATGTGCCTAGGTCAGGGATTTTTTGGTATTTCACGTGTTTGGAATTGATGCCAGTTTCTTGTGCATGTGGGTTTGTGTGCATCATGCATTTTGGAAAATACTCATCCGTTACCTCTTCAAACATTGATTGTGCCTATTTTCTGTCTCCTGCTCTTCTGATATCAGTTATCCATGTGTTACACTGCTTGAGAGTATCCTGCATTGCTCATGATCTGTTCTATTTTTATCCATCCTTTTATATTTTTGTGCTTGAAGTCAGGCATTTTCTATTTATCTGTCTTTTGTGTCTCTTGTCCTTCTTCTGCTGTTTCCAGTCTGCTGTTGAGCTCCATTGATGAATTCTTAATTTCAGATATAGAATTGTAAATTCCAGAATATCCATTTGATTCTTTTTTAGATAGTACTTTTTTTTCTTGGTGAATTGATCTTTTTGTCCACTTGGCCTACATTTTTTTCTGTTTCCTTTAACGTATTTAAAACCACTATTTTAATATCCTTGACAGCTGATTTGAACATCTGGATCAAACATGCTGGATGTTGTGTATTAAAGAACCATAGATACTAAAATAGATGTTACTTTCCCCCAGAGAGGCCATGCCTTTTGTGCAATTAGGCAGCTTGTGAGAGAACGACTCTTGTGGGTTGAATGGTGGCCCTGCAAAAGATACACCCACCTCTGTCTCCCGAACCCATGATGGTCACCTTATTTGGGAAAAGGCTATTTGCAGATAGAATTAAGTGCAAGATGTTAAGATGAGATCATCTTGGATTATCCAGTTGGGCCCTAAATCCAATGACAAGTGTCCTTGTAAGAGACAGGAGAGAGTGGGGTGATGCAGCCCAAAGCCAAGGAGTACTTGCAGATGCAGGTCGCTGCCAGAGGCAAAGGCTGATTTGCTCTTAGAGCTTTCAGAGAGAGTGCAGCCGTGCCAGTGCTTTGATTCCAGACTTCTGGAATCTCAATTCTGAGAGAATAACTGTGAGAAAATAATGTCTTAATGTCTTTTTTTTTTTTTTTTTTTTTTTAGCTACAAAGTTTGAGGTCATTTGTTACAGCAGCCCTTGGAAACAAATTCAGAGGTCACATTGGTCTGGTTAGGAATTGAGCTGGGTCTAGGGTAGGCTGGTGGCTTAATTTTAGTTCATCTCTGGGTTCAAGTGTACTGAGAACAAGGACTTTCTTGTGTGCATTAGAGACCCTCCCTCTAGTGATGCAGGACCAGGAGATCTCTCTGCTGTCCAGCCCCTCCTCACAGCCTCCTGTGCCCTGAGCACTCAGCAACACTCAGGCGGGAGAGAACCAGCTCCGGGTTTGGGCTTCCTCCAGACTCTGATGCATCTCCATGCATGGCGTGGAGAGGGCTTCTCACAGCTCCAGAGCCTGCTTCTTTTTCTAGCAGAGTCCTACCACCTCTGGCCTGTGTGATCTCTGCGTCTCCATGAAGCAGTCTGAAGATCTCTGCTCACTTAGGAAGGGGCCCTGCCCTACCTGGTATTTAGAGCATTTAGACTTCTTTTGCATCCACAAGCAATTAAAAAACTGTGGTTTTAAAATGTTTCGTAATTAGGGGCGCCTGGGTGGCTCAGTTGGTTGAGCGGCCCAACTTCGGCTCAGGTCATGATCTCACAGTTCATGGGTTCCAGCCTCACGTCGGGCTCTGTGCTGACAGCTCGGAGCCTGGAGCCTGCTTCTGGATTCTGTATCTCCCTCTCTCTCTGCCCCTCCCCTGCTCATGCTCTCTCTCAAAAATAAATAAACATTAAAAAATTTAAAAAAGACATTTTGTAGTTAGTTTCTAGGTATTTTCTAGTTGTAGTACTTCTCATTGTCTTGTACTGATGTCTAATGTTCAACATCCCAACCAGTAGAATTCCCTAATATATCTATTGCAGCCTAAAATTATTAATTACTAAACATTCAATGTTAAGCATATTATATATTATTTAAATATGTGACACATATAAATGTATATATAATTAGTCAAAAATGCATTTGTATATAGTTATATATGTAATTTAAAATATAACTAGTTAATTATTGATACCTTTGTGTATAATCTGTGTGGAGGTTAGTTAGCAGGACTGGTGTCCGATCTGCATGAGGGCTAATAGTTACTGATTCTGGATTCCAGGCTCTAGGCTTTCAGGGTAGAAAAGTGGAAGAGAAGGGTAGAAAGGCTTTCAGGGTAGAAAAGGCAGAGAAGAAATGGATAAGCATAAATATTCAGGAACATATGTAAACAAAATATTAGAAATAGTTTCTGGCTGAACAATAATGATGTTTTAAATTTTGTTTAAAATGAAGTAGAAAACTAGTCCTAGATGATTATATCTTTGCATGATACTTATAATTTACACTCCGTTTAGCTGTCATGCAAAGTTTTAGAGGCAGAAGCCAGGTTGTAAACAGTTTTGTTTTTGTTTTTCCTGTAGCAGGAGCCCTCTGGACAAGAAATATATTTTCAACAGAAATAATTTAGACTTCTGATATTGAATTATGAAAAAAAATATGGGAACACATGAGCAAACATGCTAATTACAAACATTCATTCTCCTCTGTTGCTTTAAAGTTATTCACTGGCTTGAACATTTTTTCTCCAGAAATTTAATCCATTTTCAGAATGCATTGTTCTGGTTGAGATAATTACTCAGTTATACATGAAAAGAGAAGGCTCCTGCAGTCAACTGGATGAATTACCTGTTTCAGAGAGTACAGCACGTGTAAATACAAGCAATTTGTAGAGAATTTTAAATTCATAACTGTTGTGAGCTCTATCTCCTTGTTGTTTAGAAGCAATATACATTTATTTTAATGACCGGGTGTACTTCACAGGACATGAATATAATCAGTATGTAAATAAAGCCTACTGAAAATAGATACTATTGTTGAAATAGAGCCAGGATCTTCATCTATCATGATTTGACTTTTTATATTAAATCCTTTGAATTGAGTAATGTTAGAGTAAAATACAAGATTCTTTTTCTGTAAAAAGAGACTAAACAAACCATTAAAAATGAGACCTCAGGTATATTTGCTAAAAATAAGCATGTAGGTCTTACAAGCATTTATTCTGAGTGTGAATAGGCAGTTATGCTGTTCTCACCCACGTCATCATAACCCAGGTTGGAGCAGAGGAAACAAGGATTATTGACGCCAGGATCTCAGGTGTCATGTCTTTTCTGCTTCTGGCTCCCAGCCCCACACATATGGGCTATGGCACCACACATAACAGCTTCCTCTTTTAAGATTTTAAATTCCAGAATCAGTTTCTGAGCGGAGTTTTCTCGCTCCCCTTTGCTTCTTGCTCTGCTCCCCTACCCAGACCCCAATGCCCGCCCCCCACTCCCCTCACCCACCTTCCAGGTCTGCCAGCCGCCCCCAGACCCCCCCATCTGGAGCAGACTGCAAGTGCATCACGTAGGGATGCGGCCGTGAGGGCTTTGGCCTTCCTCCCTGTGTGTGTGTACTCTGCCCTTCTTCAGACCTTTATCCATCCTAGGGAGCAAGCATCCGCTGAAAGAACAGCGCCTTTGTCAGTTGTCATTTGCCATCCCAACTTGCCTTTCCAGTCTTGTACCACCTTCACCTCAACTGATGACCTTACCTTGGGTTTGCCTGAGCAGCTAATGGCCACCTCATGTTTAGTCCTCAACTTCTAATCCCTCCACCTTCGCCATTCTTCATTTGTCTCATGTGCCTCAGAATCTCTTTTCTGGGGTGCGTGGGGCTCAGTCAGTTGAGCTTCTGACTTCGGCTCAGGTCATGATCTCATGGTTTGTGGGTTTGAGCCCCACGTCAGGCCTTGGGTCGACATCTTAGGGCTTGGAATTTCCTTCAGATTCTGTGTCTCCCTCTCTCTCCACCCCTCCCCCGCTCATGCTCTGTCTCTCTCTGTCAAAAATAAACATTGGGGGAAAAAAAGGAATCTCTTTTCTGATACTGTTTCTTTTTTCCCCATTTCCACCCTATCTCTTCATTTCCACCGTCATTCTCTGCAGGGTCTTCCTGTTAGCCTACAATCAAATCTCTGTGGTCCTAACCACATTCTCCTGAGGACACTCTGCCATGGTGCTTACCATTGCTACCAGAATTGTTCCAAGTGTGTGTTACGTTCCTTTCCCTTCTTCTCACCTGTTCACTCTTCAGATCGAGCCCGCCAAGACTCTCACCTTGCCGCACCTGCTGTTGCTAACCATAGGCATTTTAAATTCTCCTTGTGCTTTTCTGTGCCCATGGCACAGTTGACCATACCTGCCTTTGTGAAACAGCCTTCCCTCCACTTCTTCTTATCATTCTGGCTTGATTTTCTACCTTCTTACCCTGAGGCTTCTTTATTGCTTCTTGTTGCTCTGCTAACTTTTTTTTTTTTTTAACTGTGCCAACTTTTAAATAGAATTCCTCAAGATTGCTTTGTAGACATGTATCCGTCAGGATTCTGCTGGAAATAGATGGCACTTCATACACTTTATTTATTTATTTGTATTTCGTACACTTTAGTAGAGGGCTATTTATGACGCCTTGGCCAGGGTTGAGAGAAAGCAGTGAGGTGTGGGGCTGAGCACAGCTGGAGCTGCAGGAGAGGCCCCAGGGCAGGGTTATGGCCTTAAGGAGGGAGCAGCCACTGCCAAACTGCACTCCAGCAAGGGAAGGAGGCCCAGGAATAAGCACCCACCCCTTCTCTCTGCCTGTCTTCCTACACTCTAATGACACTTCCCATTCGCCAAAACCTAACCAGAAACCTGAAGGTAAGGGACATTGATGTCACCCGCAAAGGTCCGTGTCCTCTGCACAAGGTGGATCTAGAGGGAAGACAAGAGAATATTCCATCCAGCACTGTTTCTTTCTCTATCCATTCTCACTTTGTTTTTTCTGTCAGCATATACATCCCATAGCTTCACCTACCACCTCTGTGTTTATGACTCCTCAGTCTGTGCCTCATCTCTCTCAGCCAAGATCTAGGAACTAATTTCATTTGTCTGCAAGATGTTTGCACTTGAATATGCCAGGCACTCAAATTTAATATGATCGAAATGGAATTCATTACATTCCCACTTCAACAAAAATAAATCAAACAAATCAAAAATCAAAACCCTTTTTCCTGTATTCCTTATTCAGCAACGGCACAGCCATTAACTAGGTTGCCAGTATTAAAAATTGTTTTTATTTTTATCCAAGTTACACTCACACAAAATGCAAAAAGCAGTTCTAACAAGTTTTATTATGAAATAGTTGTCCAAAGACCACCCTCTCCCGCATTTTCCCCACTGCAGAGACCACTGATTGTATTAATTTTAGCTACTTGTTAGGGTGTTTATCCTGTGACTCTAAGCATAGACTTGTTTTGCAACTTCTTGACCTCTGTGTGGGGTCCTCACTCTCCACCCCTCGGGCTGTGTGGGCTCGCTCTCCACCCCTACCTCCTGGTCGTGCACACTCTTCACTCCATTCGTCCTCTCCATGTAGACAGGCCATGATTTTACTTAGAACAAAATTTGTGTTTACCCGCAACACATCAGTCATTCTACTGAGAGGAATGTTTGTCCAGTTTTGTCTAAAGAATAAACGGCTTAAAAACATGTCAGTCACTTTCACATGTTTCAATGTCATATTACTTGAAAGGAAAAAAGTGTTGGTAGTTCAGAAGATAGATCTGTAAAATAAATGGATAAATCAGTAGGTTTTGGTTAAACTTAAGTACATCCTTTAGATGTATTTTTTCAGCAGTGTTTACATAACTTGAAGAGACATACTTGAGTCTGCACATTTGCTAGCTTATTCATTTGCCCAACAAACAGTGTTACAACACTTCAACAAATATGCTCCAGATATTATCTGGTACTGGTGACCAAAAAAAATGAAACGGTGCCTCTGGCTTCCAGTTCTGTAGGTGAGGAGCTTGAAAGTTGACACTCTGTCCTATCAACAAGTAGAAAGCTGAACAGACTGGACAATCAACAACTCTTCTTGGATCCAAAAGTGAGAAGAGGACGCAGGGCAAACTGTTGTCCCCAGATTGGAGAGATGATGGGAGTACAGGGAGTGTGACCTGCTGAACAGTAGGAAAACCTATATGGACAACTCAGAGTTAAATTGTGAAAGTTACTTCTAGGAGGTTGACCAGGTTCTAATAGGAGCTCAATTACAGTAAATACTGGATAAAAATCCTCTCATACATCCAGCAGCGTGAGGGGAAAAGAAACCCTTTTGAAATATGCCAGAGCACTCAGTTCTTAGCAAGGCCTGTTCTCAGGTGAGGGAAACCAGTTAACCAGAGCCTAACCTGCTAAGGTATTACAAGAACCTAACTGACTTGAGGGGAAGGGAAATACCTAACTCTACCCTGCTCTATCAGTCCCACTGAGGGAGGAGAACAAAACTGAGAAACACTTGTGACGGTCACAGGCCAGAGGCTCACTCAAAAACTGAGACCTAATCACAGCTCTCTGGGTTGCATACCCTTCCTCAACACCTTACTGCCACATTAGTAAAGGCCTGTTTATAGTTTTTCTTTTTACTTGATATAGCATGTCTGACTATCAAGAAAAATTTGTAAGGCATACCAAAAGGAAAAAAAAAATTGAAGACACAGAGCAAGCATCAGAACCAGACATGGCAGGGCTTATCAAACTGGAAGTTGAAAACCACTATTATTAATATGCTAAGGGTTCTAATGGATAAAGTAGACAGTGTGCAAGAACAACAAGGAAACAAAAGCAGAGAGATGGAAATCCTCAGAAAGAACCAAAAAGAAATGCTAGAGATGAAAGACACCATAGCAAAAATGTAGAATGCCTTTGATGGGCTTCTTAGACTGGTCATTGTCTTTTTTTTTAAGTTTTAATTATTTATTTTGAGAGAGAGAGAGCATGAGCAGGGGAGGGGCAGAGAGAAGAGAGAATCCCAAGCAGGCTTCATGCTGCCAGTGAGCCAGATGTGGGACTCGAACCCACAAACTGTGAGATCGTGACCTGAGCTGAAATCAAGAGCTGGACACTTAACTGATTGAGCCACCCAGGAGCCCCTAGAGGATGTTTTAATAGAAATTTCTAAAATTGAAAAGTGAAGAGAATGAAGACAAAAACAACAACAACAACAAAAACCCAAAAACAACAGAGAGGCACCCGGGTAGCTCAGTTGATTAAGTATCTGACTCTTGATTTCAGCTTGAGTAATGGTCTCATGGTTCATGAAGGCATGCCCTGTGTGGGGCTTCATGCTGACAGCACAGAGGCTGCTTGGGATTCTCTTTCCCTCTCTCTTTGCCCCTCCTCTGCTCACACTCTCTTTCCCTCTCAAAATAAATAAACATTAAAAAACAACAACGACAACAACAAAACATCTAAGGACTGTGGGACAACTACAGAAGGAGTAACATTTATGTAATGAGAATACCAGAAGGAGGAAACAGAGAGAAAGGAACAGTAGAAATATTTGAAGCAATAAGGATTAAGAATTTTACCAAATTAATGTAGAACACCAAACCACTGATTGAAGAAGCACCAAGAACACCAAGCAGAATAAATGCCAAAAAAACCCTGCACATAGGCATACTGTATTGAAAATGATAGAACGTCGAAGATAAATTCCTGAAAGAAGCCAGGGAAGAGGGATACCTTACCAATAGAGGAACCAAGATAAGAATTACTTCTGACTTATCCTCAGAAACCATGCAAGCAAGAAGAGAATGGAGTAATATTTAAAGTGTTGAGAGAAAAAAAAAAAACAAAACACCAACCTAGAATTCTCTACCCTGTGAAATTAAGCTAAAAAAAAGAGAAGGAAAAAAAAAGACTTCCCAGACAAACAATAAGTGAAAGAAATTGCTGCTAGTGTACCTGCTTTGCAAGAATGTTAGAAAAAATTCTTTACAGAGAAGAAACTTGGCTTTACATAAAGAAAGAAAGAGCATTGAAGGAATAAATGAGGAGAAAGTAAAAATTTTTATTTTTATTCTTAATCAATCTAACAGATCACAGTTCAAAATAATAAGAGGAACAATGTTTTCCATTATATTTATTTATGTATATTACATATATATTTATATGTATGTATATGTTTATGTATGCTTATATACGTTCACTGAATGACAGCAGTGATATCAGAGCCAGGAGAAAGGAATTAGTATTATTTTGTTATTATAAGGCACTCACATGACCGTGAAATAGTATGGTATTATTTGAAAGTGGACTTTCAGTTAGTTGTAAATGTATATTGTAAACTGTAGGTCAACCATTAAAATAAATTTAAAAGCAAAGAGTATAATTTGTGCTAAGAAACGAGAAAATGGAATCATATAAAATACTCATTTAAAGGTGTGAAAGCAGAGGGGGGCACCTGGGTGGCTCAGTCGGTTAAGCGTCTGACTTCAGCTCAGGTCATGATCTCACTGTTCATGAGATCGAGCACTGCACTGGGCTCTCTGCTACAACACAGAGCCCACTTTGGATCCTCTGTCTCCCTCTCTGTCTGCCCCTCCCCTATTTGTGCTCTCTCTGAAAATAAATAAACATTTTTTAAAAAGTAAAAAAAAAAAACCATGAAAGCAGAAAAAAAGTGGAAGACAAAAAATAGAAACAAAAAAAAAGACAGCAACATAAAACAGTGAATATGGTAGATATTAATCCAAGTATATCAATAATTATTTTGAATGTCAATGGTCTAAAATCACCAATTAGGACAAAGATTGTCAAAGTGTATAAAAATACATGTCCCAAATATATGTTCTCTCCAAGAAATCCACTTTAAATATAAGAATGCATATAGATTAAAAGTAAAATACATGGAGAAAAATATACCTAACACTAGTTAAAAATAAAAATAATACAGTGTAGCTGTATTAATTATAAGCAGAGCTGACTTCAAAGTAAGAGAAGTTATCAGGGATAAAGAAGGGCATTAGATAATGATAAAGTGGTCAGTTCTCCAAGAAAACATAATAATTCTTAATGTGTATTTACCTAAGAACAGATCCTCAAGCTACATGAGGCAACAGTTGATAGAATTGCAAGGAGAAATAGATGAATCACCATCACAGTTGGAGAGCTCAGCACCCCTCTCTAAGAAGTGGACAGATCCAGCAGGCAGAAAATCAGTAAGGATCTAGTCGAACTCCACAAAACCATCAATTGGCTATATACACTTTTCATTCAACAACAGCAGAATACAAATTTTTTTCAAACTCACGTGGAACATTCACCAACACTGACCACATTCTGACTCATAAAACATACCTTAACAGATTTTTTAAAATGTATAAAACATACAGTGTCTGCTTTCAGACCACCATGGAATTAAACTAAAAATCAAAAACAGAAAAATAACTGGAAAATCCAAAAATACATGGAGATGAAATAATACTCTTCTAAGTAATTCATGGTTCAAAGAAGAGATCTCAAGAGAAATTAAAAAAAATATTTTGAACTAAATAAAAATGAAAACATACTTACCAAATTTGTGGGATGCAGCAAAAATAGTGCTTAGAAGAAAATTGATAGCATTGAATGCATATATCAGAAAATAAAGATCTAAATCAATCAGTAATCTAAATATCCACCTTAGGAAACTAGAGAAAGAGTAAGTTAAATCCAAAGTAAACAGAAGAAAATAAATAAGAAGAATGAGAGCAAAAGTCAGTGACATTAAAAACAGGAATTCAGCAGAGATCCAGGAAACCAAAACATGGTTCTCTGAGGTAAATAAAATTTATAATCCTCTAACCAGGCTAACTAAGAAAAAATAGAGAGGACACAAATTACTGATATCAGAAGTAAAAGAGGTGACATCACTATGGATCCTATGGATGTTAAAAGGGTAATGATGGAATATTGTAAACAACTCAGCCCATAAATTTGATTACCTAGATGAAGTGGACCAATTCTTTGAAAGACGCAATCTGCCAAAACTCACAAAAAAAGAAATATACACTATGAATAGGCCTCTATTAAGAAAATTGAGTCAATAATTAATAATCTCCCAAAGAAAAAGCACCAGGCCCACATGGTTTATAACTGGTGAATTCTATCAGACATTTAGGGAAGAAATTATACCAATTCTCTATAATCTTTTTCATAGGATAGAAGGAGAGGAAATACTTCCTAACTTACTGTGTGAGGCCAGCAATTACCTAAATTCAAAACCACACAAAAACATTACTAGAAAAGGAAACCATAGACCAGTATCTGCCATGAACATAGATGCAAATATTCTCAACAAAATATTAGCACATTGAATTCAGCAACGTATAAAATGAATTATACACCATGCCCACTTAAGTAGGTTAATCCAAGATAGGCAAGGCTGGTTCAATATTCAGAAATTAATTAATGTAATCTATCGTATCAAGAGCCTAAAAAAATCACATAATTGTGTTAATAGATGCAGAAAAAGCATTTGACAAAATCTAACACCCATTTGTGATAAAAATTCTGTCATTTATAAAAGTAATTTAGAACTTGCTACCAGTGAAATTGATCTTGTACTAATAAACAAATTATAAGAATGGATAGAAAAAATCTGTAGCCCACCAATGGCTTCAAAAATTTAGAAATAGTGCTCACGATACATTCAGTTCATAAGCATAGCTGCAAGTGTATGTTTATATATAAATTTCCATTTGGCTAATAGTACCCATGTAGATATTAGGTAGGTATATAAATCATTATTTATGCCTTATATTATACTGTCCATTGTGTTATTCAGTGTTCCCTATATGAATGTCTATACAGTAAATTCCTATCAGTGAAAATTTTGCACCTTTAGACTACCTGGTGAATTTTTTTTCATATTATAATTGTGTAATAGATCCTCTTCGCCATTGGTGGGGTATTTTGGAACTATTTATTTATAGCAATCATCCTTTGACTACCAAGGGTAATTATATATTTTGGCTTACCTGGGATAGTCCTACATTATGCCTGTTGTAATTGTGTAGTCAATAGTGCTCCCTTTTACTCTCAAAAATGTCCCATTTGTATAATAAATTATGTGGTCCCTCAAGATATAACCAGCTTTTCTTGGCTTTCACATGCCTTATGTCTTACTATTCATATTTAGAAATCCTGTCTTCTTTTAACATAAGCAGCTAAAGCCCTTTTTGAGTTGGTGGTTTGTGAAGAATGAGTATGAATAATTTGTGATTTAGTAGAAAAACCTTGATGGTTTGATACCATATCCAAAGTAGAAATTTGGAATTTCAAGACAAATGGAGAGTACGTGTTGAAACAGCGTCCACTGTGAGGGCTGGTGTCCTGAACAGAAGGGGAAGGGAGCAGCCTGGTGAATATCAGAAAGGAAATGGCCTTTGTGTTAACAATGGATGTGTGGCGTATGTCAGTTCAGTGCTTAACACTTTTAAATCTTATGACAGAGCTTACTTATAAAGGCATTTATGTTAGTTATAACCATAAACTGATTTGGAGATTGTTTGTCCTCACACTGCTAATGAAGGAGGTTTTTCTTCCTAAGATATTACCCACAGACATGTGGCCACAGAACCCTGAATGTGGCTATCATTATGCCTAACTCTGATGAAATATTTAGATTTCTTAACAAGAATTAAAGCCCCAGGGATTCTGTTGGAAATTTGGCATTTTTATTTCTTGTAGGACTCTTATGGGGAAAATATATCTTATGGGAAAAACTAATTGTATTTGTTATAACAGTAACCATAGAAATAGAGAAATGGAAACTTATGCAGACATATTTATCACAAATGGAAACATTTGGAGTTGAATGTTCTCTGCATTAGGCCTTCAACCAGGTCTCTCTTGGACTTGTTCTACAGAATTAAAAGGGATTTGTGACTGTTTTTAAAAATAAGTTATTCTTCATTGCTTTAGATGTAACTGTGAGTTTGATGGCAAGTTCAGTTGATTAACAACCTTGTTGCCATGGGGATACCCTAAGGAAGCATTTCAAAAAGTTTATCCAAAAACCACCTTCAACAGGTAATCTATGATGTGTGATTAAAAAAATACAATTTCCAGGTATCGTTCCTGACATCCTCCGCCCCCTGAATTAGAGTTCCAATAGAGCAGGAGACAACTGGTATTTTGTTTACTAAATTTTGAAAACCATTGTCCAGGAAATATGCTGAATTTGGGTAGTGGCCTTAAAAAAATGAAAGGTATTTTCGACTTGCTATAGTGAAGCTGTTAATTTTTCAATTTAATGATTACATGTCTTTGTAGTGCTTATTATAGGAATGAACTGGAAGGAAAGTGGAAGCAATTGTATTTGTGAAAGAGCAGAAGGGTTTAGGGAGAGATTAGCAGGGAAAGGGAATTGAGGTAATTTACCAAGAGTGGCTGTGATTGCCCTGGAAAGGAATATGCAGAGGCTGCCAGTCCCAACACTACTCAGTGGCAGTTCAGGCTCATGGCCTTGGGGGAGAGGGAGAGTTTCAAATCACAATCAATGACTTGGAGATGTTGGCCACATTTCCTAATCCCTATGTATCTCACTAGCTTCTTATGTAGCATGGAGATAATAATGTGTGAGACTAATTTTCAAAGTGTATACACTTGTCTGTTATAATTCCTTTTCTTCATGTTCCCTCCCTCCCTGTTCTTGCCCAGAAGACCTGTAGGCAGATTGGCTCAGTGGGGAATTAATATTTAATGTGCAAAAGTGTAGGTAGTTCTGGACTGCACCCTGTATTATTCCATGTTAATTTGTTTTCATTATGAAAATGCCTTTTTATACTTTAAAAATGTAATTTAACTCTGCTACAGTAGATTCTTAGTTATAGTAATCCCAAATATCCCCACCATTTGTATTCTTGTACGGTTCTCTCAATAAACTGTTCTCAGCTGAAGTCTGGTTCTGCCATTTACTGGTGGTACGATCTCGGCAAACCTCTTAAAAGGTTCCTTTTCAGAATGTGTGAAAACAGTATATTGTAGACGTTCAGTGAAAATGTATGTATTTTATAGCTGTGTTTGGACTATGTAAACATACGGTAAAAGTGAGCCCCCTGCTATACTCAGCGCTCTTGCTCTTAGATGATGGTGGTATTTTGTGAAGGCATTATGTGAGCATGCTTGTCCTGCAGTGGAACACATGTCTAGTCTCATTACTATTTCTTCATCCGCCACACCGTCCAACAACAGAGCTCTGCATCACAGGAAGTGAGATTTACTGTAGTCTTATTAGCACCAGTAGTTATGAGTAATAGATATCAGGAATAATATATGAAAACCCAGTTTTTTTTTTTTCTAGAATGAAATTTAATGTTAAGTCTAGTTATCTGAAAATGTATTCAATTAAAGGAGAAGAGTTCAGGTACAGTGAAGCCTTTTTCTAAATAAATTAACATCATCTACATGCTTATAATTTGTTCACCATAAGCCTTTAAAATAGATTTGAGGCCTTTGACAATAAAATACACACATCCAGTAAGCCCATTAAAGTGGAAATTACAAATTTAAAAACCATATAGCAGAAGCAAACAAGCATAATAATATCACTTAGGCTAATAAAATTGTTGTGATTGAGCATTAAATTTAGCTCCAGTGTTCCTAGATAAATAACAGTTTATTTTCCAGCTGCCCTAAGGAACAGCGACGAGTGATGATTACTGCCATGCATCTCATTCCGCTGATGGCTTTTGAGGTCTGACAGGGTGGAAGCCAT
Organism: Panthera uncia; assembly: GCF_023721935.1. Classification (NCBI taxonomy): domain Eukaryota; kingdom Metazoa; phylum Chordata; class Mammalia; order Carnivora; family Felidae; genus Panthera; species Panthera uncia. The sequence goes on along the minus strand of NW_026057586.1, from coordinate 55,622,542 downwards.
GGTGCTAACAGTCATGGTGGCATCAAAGACAGCTGAGGCCTAGTGGCAAGCCTCCAGGGCTGAGGGACAGTAATGATAAGGCAAAGCAAGAAAGACCTTGCCAGTCCAGACAATCAACAGCTTTATATTTACACTCAGGAGTGTATCCTTGTTTTTTAATAGGGTGATCTAATTCTTAAGCGTCCAAGTTATTTTGCCAGTCATTAATCACTAATGCAGATGATGTTAATACCATCAGGAAGTATCACTACCCATTTAAAGGTAAGAGCTTGAGACAGTGTTTGATTCAGTTATCTGACCTCTGTTTTCCAGTTTGTCATAATCTGAGCGAGAAGTGTCCATATTTCTATTCAGCTTTATACAAACCCAAATATTTAAAAATCGTAAATATGAAATGGAGATGATTTGGTTTCCAAAATAATTCTTTCCTTTATGAAAGGACTCTGTAAATATTCTTAAGATGCCAGTCTCCTTTATTAACTTGACCATCTAGTTGCAATTCTTAAAATTGGGTTTTCAACTTCAGAGATATGAAGATCTACAGACTTGAAAATATCTTTCATAAAGATGTATATGGGTCAGATTTGGGTTATATTTTTCATGTTTAGATGGCCTTTGTCGGGGAGTGGAGCATCACATCATTGGATTAGGAGGAGCTCTTTTTAATTCCCATGATTTCATTGTAAGTAATTATATGCAGCATCGGAAAGGGTAATTTAATATTTATTAATGAACATAAGGGAAAACATTGAATAAAGTACATAAAAACATTGTATCTGCTTTCAGAAAAAAAATTTTAAAGATACTGTCATTTTAGTTTTTTAGTAATAAACCTGAATTCCAACAGTAGGATTTCCAAGTCCAGGTACAGTAGCTGAAATAGAAAGACCTAACTCCTTGTAACAAGATCTTGCTGGAACATTTGGCCTGTCTTGTTTGTGCTTAGAGGTGGTTCCCTTGCTTTTGAAATAGAAAAAGTACCACTGCAAACTTAAAAGAGAAAGGACATTGAAATTAGGAAGAAATATTAAAGTTTGAGGAAATTTTCTATTTCTTCTTCACAGCATTATACACACTTACACAAACTTCTTCCTGTTGGTAAATCCAGAGCAGCAGGCATCAGTCTTAAAAAGAGTGCTATTTTTGCCTTTCACAACTGGAATATTTAGTCTTCGAGTACTGACGGTATTATGCAGTTCGGCTGTGTCCAGAATGCTGAAACATTGCAATACATAAATATGGTAAAAGATAAGAATAGCCCCCATTGACAGCAACTGCATGTAGTTTTGTGTCTTCCCTCTTTCTCTACATGATGTCTGGTTGATGCATGTTCGTACATGTAGAAACAGTCTATCCTTTTTATTGGTGACTACTGTTCATCTCATGCCTATGCTACCCTTGCTTTCCAATAGATATTCAACTGTTGTTGGGCATTTGGGTCATTGTCAGGTTTGGCATTTTGAATGAAACTGCAAGGAGCACTTGTTTACACAGCTTTATATTTTCATCTCTTTGGGATGGAATTGCCAGGAGTCACAGAGTAGGAACATCTGAAATCTACAATACAGTAGCAAAACATTTTCTAAAGTAATTGTCCTATTTTCCAGCCCCAGTGACATTGTATGAATGTTCTGGGAGCTCCACAGCCTCACCAGTAATTGATGTTGTCTGTCATTTAAGTCATACAGTTGGCTTTGTAGTATGTCTCAATGTGATCTCTTTGATGAATAGTGAAGTTGAACAATTTTTTATTTAGTTTTTGACCATTCATTGAACCTTTTTTTTTTCCTGTAGAGTATCTCAAGTGTTTTGCCTATTACTTACTGGATTGCCAATTCTTTTGTCAGATAAATGTATTACAAATGTTCTTGGTTTGGTTGTCCTTTATATTAATGATGATTTTGAGGAGCAGAAGTTTTTTATTATGATTAAAAATGAATTTCTAAAATTATTCCTTTATGGGTAATGCTGCTTGTGTGTTAAGAAACCTTTGAGTATCCCAATATCATGAAGATTTTATCTTGTTTCATTCTTGAGTTGATTAGGTTGTTTAGGTTTATAGCCCATTTCGAATTAATTTGTATGTGGAAGGTGACATAGAAGTCAACTGGTTTGGATTTTTTCATATGTGGATATCCACTTAATCCAGTATCATTTGCTGAAATTACTGCTCTTTCCCCATTGAATGGCCTTGTTACATCTATTGAAAAGCAATTTAACTATATAGATGTGAGTCCATTGACATAATCTTTTCTGTTCTAATAATGTATTTACCTATGCTTAGGCCCAAACAACACTGTCATCATAACTGTGGCTTTATAGTAATTATAGAAATCAGAGTGGGTCTTCCAAATTTGTTCATTATTTTCAAAATTGCTGTTGTTCCATCTGATAATACTTATGAAATACTTTCTATAATATTTCTTGCAATGCAAATCTATAAGTGAATACTTTCTTGTTTTTTTTAATCTGAAAGTTAATTTTACTCCTTTTTGAGGGAAATTTTTTTGTAAAACAAAATCTTAGGTTGATATTTTTTTAATTTCTCACTGCTTTAAAGATCTAATTTCATTATCTTCTTGTCTATTCTGTTTCTGATGAGAAGTTGGCTAACATTCCTGTCATGGTTCCCTGTATGTAATGTGTTGTACTTCTGTGGCTGCTTTCAAGACTTTTTCTTTTGTCTTTCATTTTTGGCGGTTTGCCTATGATTTGTGTAGTTCCGATTTCCTTTGTATTTATTATGCTTGTGTTTTGCTGTTTTTGTTAAGCTTGTAAATTGGCGCTTTTTTTTTGACCAAAATAGATTTTGTTGATGTTATTTCTTCACCTTTTGTCTGGTTTGACCATTATCCCTGCTTTATTGTCTCTCCTCTCATTATGGACTCCAAATTGCATGTGTTAGACCAGGTGATTCTGTATTACAAGTACCTGAGCCTCTGTTCATTTTTGAAATTTTTTTATTGTGTGCTTTAGATTAATAATTTCTATGAATCTGTTTTCATGTTCACTTACCCATTTTTCTGCCATCCCTAATCTGTTAAGCCTATTCAGAAAATTTTTATTTAAAATAGTTTGCTTTTCAGTTCTAGAATTTCCATTTGTTTATCTCTTATGGTTTCCATTTCCCTGCTGAGACTCCCTATCTGTTCCCTCATCAAGACTATTTATCCTTTAAGTTATTAAACATATTTCAATAGGTACTTAAAAACTTCATGTCTACTAATTACAACATCTGGGGCATCTCAGGGTCTCTTTCTATTGACTACTTTTTTTAAAAAAATGAGCAGGGCTCACATTCACCTGCTTATTTGCATGTCTAATAAATTTTGATGTTATGTTGGACATTAAGAATGATACAGCATTCAGATTTGGGAGCATTTGTCTTCCTTTAAAAAGGGTAGAGTTTGTTCTGTCAGTCAGTTAATTACTGATGGCTGTTCTTAATCTTGTTGAGGTTTTATTTTGGCCTTTCTTAGGGCTGGTCTAGAATACTCTATGACATGGTTCTTATTAGAAAATTATGGCCTTTTTGCATGTCTTGGTCAAATTCTTAAGATGTCTGCACTCTGGTCTCTCTACTCTCCAGGTGTGTGTGACCTCTGCTATCTTCATTTTACTTCTAGCTCTTATCAGATGCTCTCTTCTTCATTTCACCTTGTCTCACCTTGCACATGTACAGTCCAGCCCTTGACCAAGGTTGTGCAAAAATCCCCCAGAGATTTCTGGCGTCCCCTTCTCTGTAACTCTATTCTCTCTAGTGTCTGTCCTCCGATTTCCAGCTGCTTCATCAGTGCTGAACTGCATCTGTGTCTCCTCAGCACAGCATGACTGCTCTGTTTCTCCTCCCTGTGCTGCTGTCAGGAAATTGACTACAGGCTGACATCTGGGGCTAGTCTAGGTGTACTTAGGGATTACATATCTGTGGTGCCTATTGTCCAGTGTCTACAGTCCCTTCATATATTCAGTCCAGTTTTATAGTTACTACTGGGAAAGGGCACTCTGTCTCAGCCAGAAGCCTAAGTTTGGTAGAAATATTCTCTTGAAAGTTATTCCTAAGATTGTTGGTTCTCAAACTTCAGCATATATTAGATACATCTAAAGGACTTGTTTAAAAATTGTGAGTCCCTGTCCTTTAGAGTGTCTGAGTCAGTGGGTTGAGTTGGGGCCTGCCAATCTGCATTTCTAACATGTGTCCGGGTGATGGTGATGCTGATGGTCAGGGAACCAAACTTGGAGAACCACTAAAGAAGAAAGACGGATCTTGAAAAAAAAGCATTGGACTTTTTCCTAGATACAGTTTTACCTTTTTTTCTTTTTTTGTGGTCCTATGTCTTGCATAACAGACTGATGTTTCATTTAGTTTATTATAATGCCAGCAATCTTGCTGTTTTTATTCAAATTTTGATGTTCAAAAAATTGTGGGTTTTTTCTGCATTGAAAAGGGATTCCTCACTTAATTAATAGAAACAGAAAATATGTAAGAGAGTAAGTAAGGTTATGAAATTTATTCTTTTTGCGTGCCCAAATAATTTGGTTTGTTCATTCTGATATGAAACTTCTAAAACATAGTGTTTTGTAAGTTTCAGAAATAAGTATGTGATTATTGTTTCAGAAATTGAGTTTTATTTTTTATTCTTGGACCTATATGTATGTGTACATGTGAATTATGTGTATGTGTATGCGTGTTTTGTAGATAAGACCCAAAACAGTGGTAACCATTTGCTGGATTTCTGGACCTGAGCCATATCTCTTCCTCAGGTTTACTGAAAGTTTACACTGTCCTTTACAGCTCTCAAGATAGCCATTAATCTGTCTACCTTGGTAGCATATTTCATCCGCTCCTGTGCCTCCATTGTTTCAATGGCTCCATCTCTCCTTGGTTGTCAGGATTTTGAAACTTATTGCTTCCTTTCACTCTAAAATCAATGCATTTCCTGATAGGGTAAGCCTTGTACTTATGTCAAATTGGTGACTCTAGTTGTTGTGTCTGACATGATTTTTCAGAGGCATCCAGTAGAAAAGGTGTCCTCCCGCCAGCATTACAGTATTACTTAGCCGGGGAAATGGATTGGTATTGTCCCTTCAGATTCTGATCAATCTCTAACAGATTTTTTTGTTTACCAACTTCTTTAATTTCTCAGAAAAATTGGTACTACAATAGTCTTTAGTGGTTAGATTAGAATGCCCTTTGATGGCACATTTTAAATATTGTTTCAGCTGTAATGTATAATTGTTACAATTTCAATCTCAATTTCACAGGCCTGATTTCTAATATTTTGATGCAGACGTAGTGAAACACTAATTACTAAATGCTGATTACTCAACAGGTTCATTTTGATGGCTGGGACCACAAATATGACTACTGGATGGATGCAGACAGCCCTGACATCCACCCAATTGGATGGTGTGACATAACAGGGCATCCCCTGGAAGTACCATATCGTAAGTATTTTATTCTTTGTTGTTGATTTTTAAATACTTAGCCTGAATTCCTACCTTAATGCTGTTCTTTTTCCTGTCATTATAAGTATTTTAAAACTAAATATCAGATAGGTGAATTGACTAATCAGTGCTACAGCTATGCTGTAATTATTCATAATTAAGCCTCAAAAGAGTGTGCTTTATATTTTTAAAAAGTTATAATAATAATTAAGGAATTATTTTGATAGTGTTGTCTAGGAGAATCTTTATTTTCTACATTTTAGTTTGGGAAACTTAACCCAGTCCAAATCCATTGAACTTGGGCCATTGATTTTAGCTGACGTGCATTTTGGTTTTTTTTTTTTTAAACATCCCATCTTAATTAATTTTCTTTTATAGATTATATTTCAAAAAGTTTTAGAAAAAAATAGATATTTTAAATTTCAGCAATTAAAAAAATTAGTTGAAAAAAGTCCTCTGTTATATTGGTATTTTCATTATTTCTTTCTTTCTGGCTACTTAAAGTTAAAGAGGAAATTAACCACTCTAAATTTTAATGAACCTTGAACCAAAATATCTCATTCTTTTGTCTGAAGGATTCTTTCTACCAGATGAGGCTGACATGACTAATAGCTGGTTCCAGACACATATGCAGGCTCTCCATTCTTTTGTTTGTTTTGTTCCCTCACTGCTTCTGGTGTTTTTCTGTTGGTTTCTTGGGATAACGGCGAGCGTATTATTCTGTTAATGAGGTTATCTTATATTGAGCCAGCCCCATGATGCTAGAACCTCAAGTACTAATTGCATCTTTGAAGTAGTTCCTTAACTTATAGGAGTGAGAAGAATTCCTGAACTTATAGAAGTGAGAAGCGTTCCCGACTTGCTAACATGACATCTTTACATTGTGCTGGGTGCTTCAAAAACTACAAAGTTAAGAAGGTGCAGGTCCTTACTTAACTTAGAGTGTGTTAGCAAGTGTGGAGTCTGTACATACAGAATGTAAAATCCAGAGACCATGGTCAGTTCTATGTTGGGGGAAAAGTGTTAGGATTTGTGCTCTGTGTGTGTGTGTGTGTGTGTGTGTGTGTGTGTTTTCTGATTTCCACTTTTAACTCTCCATGATTTCACATCCCAGTATGTCAGGGAGATGTTTCTCATTTTATGTTAACCTCCCCCTTTTCCCACATGGACGTGCACACATCTATCCCTCACACAGTAACTTTCTCAAGTAGGAATGGTCTCAGTGTAAGTAGGAATGGGTCAGCATTCCAGGGACAGGGACACCCTCTCTTGACTCCACTCCATCTCATCCATTACCTGCTCCCTTGTCAAACTCCTTAACCAGCTTCTCAAACTGAGTGTCTCATAAATATCCCAAAGTCTATGGATCAAACTGAACTCCATCCCAAGCCAAAAATCTTGCTTTTCTACTATAGTTCCTACTTGCTTTCAAAGTTCCTACTTCTTAAGCAGAGTCATCCTGGACTTGCCCCCCCCCCAACCCTTCCAACACCCCACACCCCATGTACAATCAGTCACCAAGTCTTATTGATCCTCTAACTTAATTTCTCCAAAATCTATCTCTGACCCCTGCCTGCTCCCTCCCAGGTCCATTGCATTTGATCTCTCATCAAAGTTCAGTGACTTGCAGACTGCTAGTTAGTGAGTTGCATACATCCTCCTGAAAAGCCTAAGATCTCAAAATTCAGGTTCTAGAGGCAATATAGTCTATCAGTTAGAAATGTGGAACCTGGAGTCAGAGTGCTTGGATTTGAATCTCAGTTTTACTGCTCACATAGCTGTGTGACTGAGTCTATGCCTGTTTCCTCATCTAGGAAATGGAGATAATAATATTATGTGCCTATCTCAAAAATGTATAATGATAAATGAGATAAATGCACACAATACTTTAAAAACTACCTAGCCCCAAAGTATGTCCTGAATTGGTGCTGGCTGCTGTCAGGAAATGATATCACAGTCTATAGATTATCATTTTTACATGAAATTATGTGATTTATTAAGGATTACAAAACCTGAAATTGTGCTAAAATTAATGTGATTAGAGTTTTCCAAATGTTTTCATTTCTTCCTTCCTTCCTTCCTTCCTTCCTTCCTTCCTTCCTTCCTCTCTCCCTCCCTCCCTCTATCTCTCCCTCTCTCCCTCCCTACTTTCTTTTACTTTCTTTCTATTCATTTATTTACTTACATTTATTTACATTAATTATAGTTGACACATGTATACATTGTAGTGATTTGACATTTATATATACTACAGAGTGATCATTGTAAGTGTAGTCACCATCTGTCACCATACAAAGTTATTAAAGTATTATTGACTATATTCCCTATGCTGTACTTGATATCCTCATGACCTGTGTTATAACTAGAAATTTGTACCTCTTAATCCTCTTTACTTATTTCACCCACCCCCCAATCCCTTCCCCCTTAGCAACCATCAGTTTTTTCTCTGTATTTATGAGTCTGTTTCTGTTTAGTTTTGTTTGTTTAGATTCCACACGTGAGTGCAATTATGTGGTATTTATTTTTCCTCTGACTTATTTAATTCAGCATAATACGTTCTAGGTCCCTGTTGTTGCAAATGGCAAGATTTCAATCTTTTTATGAGTGAGTAATATTCCACTTTATATATATGTGCCACATCTTCTTTATTCATCTGTTAATGGGCACTTGGGCTGCTTCCATATATTGACTACTGTACATAATGCTGCAATAAACATAGGAGCACATATCACTTTTTGAGTTAACGTTTTGTTTTCTTCACATAAATACTTAGAAGTGGAAATGCAGGCTGATATGGTAGTTCTATTTTTAGTTTTTTGAGGAACCTCCATACTTTTTCCATAGTGGCTGCACCAGTTTATGTTCCCACCAGGAGTGCACAAGGACTCCCTTTTCTCTACAACCTCAACGGCACTGGCTATTTCATGTATTCTTGATACTGGCCATTTTGGCTAGTGTGAGATATTATCTCATTGTGGTTTCGATTTGCATTTCCCTGATGACTAGTGATATTAAACATCTTTTCATGTGTCTGTTGGCCATCTGGATGTCTTCTTTGGGAAAATATCTATTGAGGTTTTCTGCCCATTTTTTAATTGGATTTGTTTGGGGGTTTTGGTGTAGGTTGTGTGAATTTTGTTAAATATATTTTGGATATTAACCCCTTATTGGGTGTACTGTTGGCATATATCTTCTCCCATTCAGTAGGTTGTCTTCATTTTGTTGATGGGTTCCCTCCCCATGCAGAAGCTTTTTAGGTAGGTGCAATTTCATTTGTTTATTTTTGTTTTGGTTGCCCTTATCTGAGGAGACAAATCCAAAACAATTATTGCTTAAGACCCATGTTTAGCAGTTTATTGCCCATGTTTTCTACAATTTTCATGATTTCGGGTCTTATATTTAGGTCTACATGTATAGTTCTTTTCCCCTTGTAATTGATTTCTAGTGTTTGGAAAAATGCTTCATATGATTTCAATCTTCTTAAATTTATTGAGACTTGTTTTGTGACCTAACATGTGGTTTATTCTTTTTTTTTAAGTTTTTTAAAATGTTTATTTATTTTTTGAGAGAGAGAGACAGAGAGCATGAGAGGGGTGGGCCAGAGAGAGAGAGGGAGACACAGAATCCGAAGCAGACCCCAGGCTCCAAGCTGTCAGCACAGAGCCTGACATGGGGTTCGAACCCACCAGCTGTGAGATCATGACCTGAGCTGAAGTCAGAAGCCAAACTGACTGAACCACCCAGGCGCCCCACATGTGGTTTATTCTAGAGAATGTTCCATCTACAATTGAAAAGATCATACATTCTGCTGTTTGGGGATGGGATGTTCTGAATATATCTATTAGGTCTATGTGATCTACTGTGTTGTTTAGGGCCACTGTTTCCATATTGATTTTCTGTCTGTATGCTATATCCACTGATGTAAATGGGGTATGGAAGTTTCCTACTATTATTGTATTATTGTCAATTTCTCCCTTTATGTCTGTTAATATTTGCTTTATGTATTTAGGTAATTCTATGTTGGGTGCATACATGTTTACAATTGTTAGACTTTTGTTGGATTTATCCCTTTATTACCATGTAATGCGCTATTTGTCTATTGTCATGATCTTTATTTTAAAGTGTATTTTCTCTGTTGTATGACAGGGGGTATTGCTACCCCTCCTTTCTTTTAATTTGCATTTGCATGGACTATCTTTTTCCATTCCTTCACTTTCAGTCTGTGTTTTTTAGGTCTGAACTAAGTCTCTTATAGGCAGCATATAGATGGGTCATGTGAGTTTTATTGGTCCATTTAGCCACCCTTTGCCTTCTGATTGGGCGTTTAGTCCATTTAAAGTAATTATTGATAGGTATGTACCTACTGCTATTTCAGTAATTGTGTTCTGGTTGTTTTTGTATTTCTTCTCTGTTCCTTTCTTGCTCTTTTCCCTTGTGGTTTGATGATTTTTATTAGTGTTATATTTGGATATTTATTTATTTATTTATTTATTTATTTTTATTTGAGACAGAGAGAGTTGGGAAGAGGGACAGAGGGGGAGAGAGAGAGAAAGAGTGAGAGTGAGAAAGAGAGAGAGAGGGAGAGAATCTCAAGCAGGCTTCATGCTCAGCACAGAGCCTGACAAAGGGCTTGATCCCACATCCCTGGGATCATGACCTGAACCAAAATCAAGAGTCAAATGCTCAACTAACTGAGCCACTCAGGAACGTCTTCTCTCTCTCTCTCTCTCTCTCTCTCTCTCTCTTTCTCTTTCTGTCTTTCTCTCTTTTGCATGTGTATGTATTATAGGTTTTTGTTTTGTGGTTACCATGAGGTTCATATTATAATACCCTGTGTATACAGAAGTCTATTTTAAGTTGATGATCACTTAAATTTGAATGCATTCTGCATTTTTACTCCTCTCTGTTATGTTTTGTTTTTGACATATTTTATATCTTTTTATTTTGTATATCCCTCAACTAATTATTGTAGATATAGTTTATTTTACTACTTTTGTCTTTTAACCTCCATGGTATCTTTATAAGTGTTTGATCCATTAGCTTTACTATATTTTCTTTTCTCACTGCAAATTTTTCTTTAACAATTTTCTTCTATTTATGACCTTTTATTTTCTGCTTGAATAAGTCCTTTTAAACGTTTCTTGTGTGGAGCTTTAGTGGGGATGTACTTCTTTAACTTTTGTTTGTTTGGGAAATGCTTTCCCTGTCCTCAATTCTGAATGGCAACCTCGCTAGGTAGAGTATTCTTGGTTGTTGGTTTTTCCCTTTCAGTTTAACTATATCCTGCCATTCCCTCTGGCCTGAAAAGTTTCTGCTGAAAAATCAGCTGATAGTCTAATGGGTGTTGTCTTCTATGTAATTAGTTGATCATCTCTTTAATTTTAATTTTTGCCTCTGTAGTTACTATGTGTCTTGGTGTGGGCCTCCTTGGGTTCCTTTGTGCTTCTTGGACCTGGGTGTCTGTTTCCTTCCCCAGGTTAGGGAAGATTTCAGCTATTATTTCTTTTTTTTTAACATTTATTTATTTTTGAGAGAGAGAGAGAGAGGGGGGGAGAGAGAAAGTGCATGAGCACGAGTGGGGAGGGGCAGAGAGAGAGGGAGACAAAATCTCAAGCAGGCTCTGAGCTGTAGGTTGACACGGGGCTTAAACTCACAAGCCATGAGACCATGACTTGAGCTGAAATCAAGAGTCGGATGCTCAACCAGTCGAGTCACCCAGACATCCCTCAGCTCTCATTTCCTCAAGTAAGTTTTCCACCCCCTTTTCTCTCTCTTCTCCTTCTGGGACCCCTATAATGTGAACATTAGGTTGTTGTTACAGAGATCCCTTAACTCTTCTTGTTTTTTTTAATTCTTTTTTCTTTTAGCTGTTCTGCTTGGGTGATTCCCACTACCCTGTCTTCCAGATTGCTGATCCATTTGGCAGTATCCTCTAATCCGATGTTGATTCCATCTCATGTAATTTTCACTTTAGTTATTGTATTCTTCAGCTCTAATCGATTCGTTTTTATATTTTCTATTTCTTTTTTGAAGTTCTAATTGTATTCATCTACTCTGTTTTCAAGTGTGGGATCTTTATGTCCATGACTTTGAACTCTTTATCAGGTAGATTGCGTATACCTGTTTCATTTAATTCTTTTTTTTTTTTTTTTTGAGATTTTTGTCTTGTTCTTTGACTTGGAACATCTCTCTCTCTCTCTCTCTCTCTCTCTCTCTCTGTCTCCTCATTTCGCCTGCCAATCTGTGTTCATTTCTCTATATTAGGTAGGTCAGTATGTCTCCCAGTCTTAAAAAAGTGGCTGTATATAGAAGGTGTCCTGTAGGGCTCAGAAGCACAATCCTCTCTGCTCACCAGAACCAGGTTCCCAGGGTGTCGCCTTTGTGGGCTGCATGTGTCTTCTCTTGTGTCTGGGCTGTGACTGTTGTAGATACATACCCCCATCCCGTGAGGGTGGGAGCCATTTTGAGGTGCATCAGTCCAGGCTGTGACTGCTCACCAGGTGCATCAGGGCTGGAGCTGCTGTAGGGGGACACCTCTGCATTTCCTGGTTTGATTCTGGTTCTGGTGTACCCTTTTCTGGGAGTTGCTTTTATTTTTTAAATTTTTAAAAATTTTATATCAATGTTACTTCTTTTCAGTTTATTTATTTTGAGAGAGAGAGAGCCAGAGCATGCTAGTAGGGGAAGGGCAGAGAGAGAGAGACAATCCCAAGCAGGCTTCACGCTGTCGGCAGAGAGCCCAACACGTAGTTCGATCCCATAAACTGTGAGATCATGACCTGAGCTGAAATCAAGAGTCAAACACCCAGCTGACTGAGCCACCCAGGAGCCCCCTGGGAGTTTCCTTTGGTGATGCTGGTCCCAGCTAAGGCCACCTGCTGGGTGCAGTGGGGGCAGGAACCACTTTGGGGGAGTGCCAAACCCAGTTGAGGCTGCCTGCCAATGTGGCAGAGGGGGAGCTGGTTTGGAGGGGCATGTTGGGCAGAGCAGACCTTCAGAGGATCACCAGGACAGGATGACTAGTGTTGGCAGGGTTGATGGACAGCATCAGAAATGGCACTTGCCAGCTCTCAGTCACCATGGTAGAAGGAGGGTAAGAAAAATGGTGCCCCCCTGTGCTTCTTTTCCTCCAGAAAGTTCCTACAGATCCCTGCCCCTCTGGCAAATGTCCTAGACTGAGTCAGTAAGTCTCCATTATGATGGAGATTATGGTTCAGGTGCTTCTTAAAGGGCTGCCTCTATGCTGTGTCTCCGACTGAGTGTGCTTGTGCGCCTGCCCTTTAAGAGTAGAGTCTTGGTTTCCTAGAGTTCTCTGGCTTTCCTAGAGTTAAGCCTTATTGATTTGCAAAGCCAGACATTATGGGGGCTCTTCGTCCTGGTGTGGGTCCTCAGGACAGGGGGTGCCTGATGGGGACTTGAACCTTTTGCTCCTCAGGGAGGATCTCTGTGTTTTTCATATCCTTCCTGCTTGTGGGCTGTTGTGCTGGGAGTGTGGATCCTGACTGGACCACTTCGTTGCTCCTCTCACCTCTCTTGATGTGGCTTTTAAAAAATACCTTCAGTTATCAAAATTTCTTAAGTTTGACTTCCCTGTTTTTTCGGCAATATTACAAGATTCCCATTTTCTGTATTCATTTTTAAGGTAATTGGAATCCCTATAATTTGGGAGAATTGGCTACCTCCAGTTGGCCAGGATATTCATTTACTGCTGTGCTTGCTTTTTTGTTATAAATTGTTTGGATAAATCATTATTAATTGTAATTGTAACATCCCCCAACATACACACAATGCTACTCCAAAATGTATTCTTTTATTTATTTATTTATTTATTTATCAATCACTGAATTATTTTTTCCCCACTGGAAAGTAGAAACGAATGTTTTGGTCAAGATATCTAACAAAACAAAGTGTGAAGGTCTGTTGACAGTTGCAACAGCTTCATGATTATCTTTGCTGATGTCTTTCCTGTGATTGTCTGTATAAAACTCAAATCTGACCTCATTATCTCCATTCTTTTTTTGTTGAAGTATAGTTGACATGGGTTTCCATTCTTAAAGCTCTCCCTTGGCATCCAGTATCTGACAGGCTCCTTTCTTTGCACATACACAAGGTGCTTCACAATCTGTGCTTTACTCGCTGCCATACCTTACTCTTCCCAAAGCAGAATTATTTCATTTATCCCAAACAGAATTACTCCTAACACCTTGACCATTGGCCTTATAAGATTTTGAAGCCAATACAGCACTTTCTATACATTCCTCCATATATTAGCTTTCTTTACAGAAAAGTCACCCCCTCAGCTGGTGTCAAATTCCTGGGTGGTAAGGAGCGGGTAGGAACACTTGTTCTACAGTAGGAATTACGTGTAGCATCCTATTCTGATGTCTTTTATGGATCGTGTTTGCATAATCAACCAAATCAAATCAGTTTTTATTGCTGAGTGCTATATTAAGTCGAAGAGTTGATCTTATTTACTCATATAATTCAAACTAAAGTTCTAATGTCCAGGATCTTTGAAAATCAGATCAAAGTAATTGTGTCTACATAGATCTATAAAACCACACACAGCGTTTTCTCATATACGAGCAGATGAAGTCCCTTACCGACATTAATTTGCAAGTATTTTAAGGTATTTTCAGATATTTTAACTTTCATATATTTTTTACACTCTTTTGTTTTACTTTTGTTATATTTATGTGACTCAACAATTGCCTCAGTACTTTATTGTATATGATACAATAGATTTATAGATCAAACATTGCAAAGAATACTAAAAATTTAAGGTTTGGAAAAAAATCTTAGAGGTCATCTTATGTATTCTACCATTTTATGGAGGCTGTACCCAACTTGAACTTTATCTATTTTATTGATATAGTCTAGTGAAATTTTACAAAAAGCATCACACAGGTTGCCTGGTAGTGGTATTCTGTGAAAATAAGAACAATTAAAAGAAAATATGAGGAAGACACCTTTTAAATCCATGTTCTCATCTATATTTTGTTATGAATATTTTTCCCTTGGTTCTTTTTCCCTTGACTCAGTATTATAATGCTTTGGAAACAGAGGAAGAAAAAAACTATATATATATATATATATATATATATACAATGAATTTTTTCTTCCATGAGCTTCCCATTTATGTTTGAGGGAGCTGTAGTTTGCAAATATATGAAATAGAATAAAATCTTATAGCTGCTGATGAATGAGTGAAAACTAAATGTACATTGCTATGTTTCTAAATGTGTTTTTAAAGAGAGAGCAGAATGACACAGGGCTAGTCCAGCCAGGCCTCTAAGAATGGTGTTGACCTGGGCCCAGAAGAGCACAGAGCATCTGGACCAGTGGAGGGAAAATGGTGGCCCCTTTAGAGATGGAAATGGCACAAGCATAAGTAAAATTAGAATCTGTTGGCTCTAGTACAAATTTTATTCGATTTATTAAAATTTTGTTTTTCTACGTGAGTGGTAGTTACTTTAGTTCGTTTCCATTTTTTCTAGTTACTTGAGTTCATTTCTATTTTTCTAATGCCATTTAATTCATATATTTATACTCATTGCAGACATTGAACCAAGGTATAATGCATGTTATATAGCCCAAGCTTCTGCAAAAATGTACAGTGTATTTTTGCAAAGACCATAATATTCAATAATTCATAGCATTCAGTCTCTGAGGCCTAATGTAAGTTATTGAAAAGGTTAACTGTGAAAAGCCACTTGAGAATGAAAAGTTCAGAGTTCCCATTCAGAGCACCAGTTTGTATGGCTGGGTGCGGATTTCCTCCTACCCACCACACCCAGCTCAGCTGCAGTTCACCCAGTGTTCCACCGTCAGATGAAACTCTCCTTTTCTCATGCCATTAAGGCATGATTTGTCTGTTTTATCTTATGCATAGTCTTTCATGGTGGACTTTTTCTACCCTTAGAATCAAAATTAAATACCTAAGATAAAGCACTAAGGTGTCAAGAGCTTTCTGTTGTGCTTTGCATTCCCTGAATGTCTTTGAAAAGGTTTAAAAACACCAGAACCAAAAAACCATGCCTACCTCGGTCTTCTACAGAATTGCCTTTTGACAATCTTTTCAGTCAGATCATTTGGAAACTGTAATCCCAGTCACATTTGATGCTAAATTTCTTTTAATAGATCTCATTTCTTTTATTATATTGTGAATTAGCTACCTAGACTACCTACCCCATTGGGCAATGGGATTTCCAATAGTTCTTGCTTTGGAAATTCACCAAATTTGAGAAGTAAGATGATGGACTTTGGAGCTAGAAAAATCTTGGATTTAAATTTTCATTCTACTCTGGCTGACTCTGTGTCTCCGAGCAAGTTACTTTGCCTCTGCAAAGACTTGCAGGCTTGCGTGTTTAAATACCTATTTATTTATTTATTTATTTTTAATTTTTGAGAAAGGCAGAGAGAGTGCGAGCAAGGAAGGAGCAGAGAGAAGAGGGGGAGAATCTGCGCTGTCAGCGCAGACCCCAACATGGGGCTTGAACTCATGAAACTGTGAGACCATGACCTGACCGGAAATCAAAAGTCGGATGCTTAACCGACTGAGGATTGAGCCACCTTGTGATTAAGTACCTTAATGGCTGCTTTCAGTTGTCTGGCTCATGCTGGCCTTTCAGTAAAATAGTAGGGCTGGGGTGAAGAGTGCAGGCACATTTGCTTCCCATGCCATTTCTCTTCATTGATCTAGAAAATTGGAAGTTGACTTTATTTCCTAAAACTTAAACAACCAGTGTGGTTTGCTTCTAGGTACTTGTTATAATTATACTATCCATAAAGGGGTTGCTGATCTCTGAGTGAATATTGACTAATGTTTAGGATAGTTTGAAACATTTAGAATTACTGATTTAGATTTAAGATTAGCACTCCCTATAAGCCCCATTAAACTGAACTAAAGAACTTTGCTGTTCCTTAAAATAAAAATTTGAATACATTGCAATTCTGCACCTAATTCTGATGTGTCACTTTTTTCCTGACACCAGGCAATTTTTCAACACTGGCTGGGTGTCCTGCAATTCAACTCCATTCTGACAGTGCTTACCTAGAGTAAGCGTCAGGCTCCACAGGGTAAGGGCTCAGTCCTACAAGACTGCTCCAACCCCCAACTTCAGATGCCAGTCATAAGTCCAGGTCATCACCTGTGCTTCTAGCTATATATAGATCAGAGGTTCCAATGACCCACTGCTTGGGTTCAATTAATTTGCTAGAGTGTCTCCCAGAACTCAGAAAAACATTTTACTTATTAGATGATCTGTTTATTATAAAAGAATGTAATTCAGGAATAGAAGCCAGATGGAAGAGATGCATAGGGCAAGGGACACAGAGCTTCCGTGCTCTCTCCAGACTAGACACTCTCCACAAGTCTCCATATGTCTCCCAGCCCAGTGGCTGGTAAGGTTCAGAGGAACCTTATCCTTTGGTTTTTAATAGAGGCTTCATTCCATGGGCACAATTGATTAGATCATTGGCCATTGGTGTTGAACTCAATTTTCCAGCCCTCCCCATCTCCAGGAGTGGGAGGGAAAGTTCCAGTCCTGTAATCACTGGTTGGCTGCACTGGCAGTCAGCCTCCAGCCTTAGGTGCTTTCCCAAACTCGCATCATTAGCATAACAAAAGACCTCTATTGCTGTCTTGGCAAGCAATTGCAAGGGTTTTAGGAGCTCTGTGCCAAGACAAGGAGGAAGACTAAGTATATATTTCTTATTGTAAATCACAATATCACAGTCGTAAACATACCACAGTGAAATGAAAGTATTCTTACTGAGTTGTTCACTAGCTTTGTCGTTGTCAAACCAAATGGATATAAACCGGCCGCTCACCTGAGCCTTCTCTGTGAAACACAGTTTTCCCTTCTTTTATCCCTGATTTAGCAATGGTATTTTTTCACATCTCCTTCTACCTCTTTTCTTAGTCTACACTCTCACCTTCTTGCCTCTGGGTAGGGTCTATATTCCTTGTGCCTAGTGCTTATCTGCTAGCATTTGGGCAGAAGGTGGGTGACCTTCTCTCCCAAATTTCATGTGACATCCCCAGGGAGATGAATCGTCTCCACCCCTGCCATCCTACGCTATCTTTACTTACCCCTCGAATGCCCCAGGGGCCCCTAGCAGGGATTTCCACTCTTGTCTTTGCTCAAGGGGCGCCTGCCGCTCTGGCCCTCACCATATCTGCAGCACACCAGCCTTACTGCCACTGCTGCCTCTGTTGTCCCCTTGGGTTGGAACTTTGTGCTGCCACATGCTCCCTGGGCTTGTTCAGGTATCCCCTCCCAGAGATGACTTCTCTGCCCAAGCTGTCCACAGACAACAACTCTGCCATTCTCTAACTCCTCAGATGTCTTTGTGTTTTGGATGCCACATGTCACAGGCCAAAGAGTAATGCAGACTTGGAGCTGAAGACATAGGCCTGAATGAATGAATGAATGAATGAGCAAGTGAATGGATGGCTTCCCTTTTAGACTACAAGATCCCGTGGAGCAGGGTTTTTGTGTTATTCACCTTTGCTCCTTGGAATGTGCGCACTCTTGCAGGTGGTAAATGCAAGTCAGAAAATGCTTGTAGAAGAGTCCAGAATGTGATGAGCCAGTTGGTGGCGCTGTCTCCTGCCCCACGCCCCACGTGCTCCTTCCTACCATGGGCTGGGATGATTCAGCCTGTGTCCTCCCTGCAGGGTGGGCCCTTGGTGAATATTTGTCCAATTTGCTTGGTGTTTGCCTCACTTTGTACATTTTATAAACGTAATCCTCCTGTACTTAGTTCCCCCTTCCTGCTCCTTCAGCCCTTGTTGTAAACACTGTTTTAGAAATTGGAGCTCGACAGAATAAAATATCTGATTGCGTGGAAATGCTTTGCTAATGTTTTAAAGTAGGAATAAAAATAATAACATAAAAATATGACTGGCTCCAATGCCTCTAATATGGTAGATCTAGTGGAGAACAGAGAACCTTTTTTTTAAATAAATTAGATTTGGATGTGCCACCTGATAACTATAGACTTTTCTCGCCAGGGTACGTATGAAGTTTTTTTTTTTTTTTTTTTTCTGAAATGGCAACCGCCATGCAGAGACAAGTGCTGGTGGGAGTGTGGAGTGACAGGGCCGGCCACTCAGCCCCCCAGGATGAGGACCCTCGATGCTGGTGCCATCCTGTCGGACACAGTTGGCTTCACCATTTGTGCCCACAAACTTGAGGGGAACGGAGCTGCTCTCTCAGCGTGGATATAAAAATAAGTAGATGCAAGAGAGGATTTGATCCATATGCTCAGGAAGCCCAAGCAAACCTCAGAAAAGTGCTTTATCCTTAGGAGTTACCAGAGATGTGACTGTACGACACGAACCTGACAATACTCACTGCTCGTCGTGCCCCAGCCTACCACGTGCAGGTGTGGATGCAGTGGTTTGCAGCACCTGTTCCAGACAGAAGTGGGTGTCTGGTCCTGATCACGATGCACTTTCTGACTTGCCTGAACCCTACAATATATTCCCTTATGATTGTATCAGTCTCCCCACCCCCTCCCCTCACTTAGACAGGAAGGTGTTCACCCCAGCCTCGGACGGGCCTGTGGAGCTGCTGAGTCTGGGTTTCCAGAAAGGGGCACCTCCTCTGTTTTGCAGCATCAGCGGTGTTGCATGAAGCGTGATGGCTTCGAAGAGGGTGGCAAAAAGTAAAACTAGATTACACTGCCGTGCAGTGCAGTCTCATACATGGAGGGTCTGCAGTAACTGCACATCATTGGTGGTAATCGACAGCCCACAGGGTGTGCAGCTGCGTCCAGGGAAGAGGATGAGCCCTACTTGTCCATAAGGAGCAATCCTGATTGGACCTGGGAGGAATTTGCCAGGTTAGTGCCTCAAGAGACTTCCCCAAGTCATGTGATCCCAACTGTTTGCTCCAGTCCCCAAATCTCTCTCTCTCTCTCTCTCTCTCTTTTAAGTTTTTATTTATTTATTTTTGAGAGAGAGCATGAGCAGGGGAGGGGCAGAGGTAGAGGGAGAGAGAATCCCAAGCAGCCTCTACACTGTCAACGTGGAGGCGGATGTGGGGCTCAAACTCACAAACTGTGAGATCATAATCTGAGCTGAAACCACGAGTGGGACACTTAACCAACTGAGACACCCAGGCACCCCCCTCCCCCCCAAATCTCTCTTTATGTGGCTTTGTCTTGAGGCCAGGCTCTTGCTCACCTAGACCCTGTGCCTCCTTACTGAGGCATAGGAGAACTTCTGGGTCTCTTCTGTGTCCCACACAAGTTGTGTCAACACAGAAGTATGGCCTCGGGCTTATCAAGGTCCAGGTTGAAAATGGCAGTGGCAGCTTTGCCCCAGGTGCCTGGGCTGCTGGGGCAGTCGGGCACATAGCTGGGGCAGTCCATGTCAAGGGGCACCCACAGTGAGGATGACTCACCTCATGTGTGGAAGGCCCTCACCTCCTTCTAGCACTCCCCAGTGTGGGAGTGTGCGTGCTGAATGTCTTCCTGAAATCACATCACGCAGAGCGCGAAAAACCAGAGTTCATCCCTACCCCTATCTCCTCATCAAGTCCACGTCCTTTCCCTGGGGAGATGGTAATCATACTGTATTCCTAACTGTCATGTGAATCCACTTCCAACTGGCTATGAAGATGCATAAAGAGAACCTGGACCGCTACCCATTGGGGACCACAGCACTCGTGTGGATCATGACTCTGCACATGGACCAGAAAAGTATATAGGACCTTAAGCTCACCTTCCTTACTCGTATCAAATGATGACCAGTATACTGATTTCCATCCCTTTGCTTATGGCAGGAGATGGCTTAAATAAATAACTTAGATTGGTCCATGAAAAAGAAAAGCAGAGGTATGGCCTTGGGCTCATTAACTTGGCCACTGGCCACTGCTATGTCATTACCTTCTGCCATGTGGGATCTTTTCCTAAAGATGTGCAGCTACCCCGTAGTGTACCAAAGGAAGCAAATAGCTGACTAGCTCCCTATTCATAAACAAATGCCCACCCCAGTGCTTGTCTAATGAGGGGGGAATGTGAACAGAAGAGGAAATGCAAGAAGAAGGAATGTGAGTACACACACCTCTGACTTAGTCTTCCTTTCACCTCTCGTCTCCTCCATGCACTCCTTTCTTTCGATTTCTTTTTTTAAATTTATTTATTTTTGAGAAAGAGAGAGAGCATGCATGCATGTGTACAAGGAGGGGAGGGGCAGAGCCAGGTGGACAGGATCTGAAGTGGGTTGTACTCTGACAGCAGAGAGCCAAACGCGGGGCTTGAACCCACGAACTGCGAGAAGATGACCTAAGCTGAAGTTGGACGCTTAACCAACTTAGCCACGCAGGCACCCCATTTCTTTAAATTTCTTAAACACAAATTATTTACACCCCAGGACCTTTGCATATGCTCTTGTCTCTGTCCAGAATGGTCTATCTGCTCTTCTAATAGATGACACTTTCATACTCTTTAGAATTCATCTCTAATGGTCCCTTCTGAGAAAGGCCTTGCCTGGCCACATAACCTAAAGAACAACCACCACTTCCATTTCACCACTTCCTTTTCTCCATAGTGCATTTCATAATATGCAGTCATTTTAAGGATCTGTTTCCTTGTGTTTTGTCAGTAGTCCCCATGACACTGTAAGCTTATAGGTGAAAGGATGAAGAGTGTTGTGTCTGCCAGTATTTCTTATTTATCTGTTTATTTCTCTAAGAGTTGGTTAATCACTTATGCCAAAGCATCTCTAGAGGCCACCTTGGGCTCTCACCTGCCACCTTTATGGAGGGAATTCTTGAGTAGTAGCTGTGGAATTAGTCCAGTCCGGCCTAGTAGCAGAAAGATAGGCTGAAACACTCCCACTGCTAACAAAGAGAACTTCCACGAGTAGGAAGTTGACAGGCAGAAAAAGAAGATTTCCTAGCTGGCTTCCATGTCTGAATAATTTTGTCATTGTTCTTTCTTTAGCTTCTGTTTGATTTATATTTGGAAGTAATTATGATGCTTGATTACCAAATAAATTAAACATAGCATTATTATGAAGTTAAATTGCACATTAATAGCATAGTATTACAAACAGTAGTAATAGTATCTATAACCTTTATTATTATTTGTATTAAAGACCTTGTGAACATTGCTAATTTATTTAACTGTTAAGCATAAACAAGCATAATAGAACATAACTCGAGAAGGAATATAGCTCATTTTCCCATTTGGTTCATTACTCAGCTGATGTATAAATATAACAGAATGACTTGTAAATATACCAAATGTCCTGGCACGTGGTTTATCCTGGTAAGTGAGAAAAAAATAATGAAATCTGCAGTAAGAACTGAATGATTAATGAAGCCCCTTTGATGAACATTTGGGACCCTGTGGAACTAGAAAAGTTTTTTTTTTTTTTTTTTCTGTTGGAGATGGAAAGTCACATAGATTATTAAATAAGACTTAGTGTGGTTCTAGTCCTGATCTGGAATAATCAATCTGATGATGGATAGATGTCATTCTGAGGAAAAAAAAAAAAAAGATTAATTTAGCCAGGTAACAGCACATTTTCAATTTCCTTCTTTTCTAAAGATAATTTTATAAGGAGTCTTTAGTACTTGTTCTTCCAAAATCCAGCAAGCAAGTAATCAGCAGTTTTAAGAGTCCCTAAGTACTCATTGACTTAATAGACAATTACAGCATATTGTGTTTAAAAAAAGTTAGCTATTTTAGAAGTCCCTAATTACAGATTTACATGATAGACTTATCAAGGAAAAATAATACATTTCAAAATGTACTTACAGTCTTAATGATATTATCTGTTTTAAATGTTCCTTGTTGAAGTGCTTATCCTGTGTGCTCTACCTTCTGGAGGTGTGAGGGCAGAATTCATTTACTTTGTTCTAAAATTCGATGTTTGGGTGTCTGATGCTGGCTCAGAACAGTTTTGCAGATTATTTTCTCATCATAGCTAAATGACTTCATTTGCTACTGTTCACAGTTATTGAAATGAAATGTGACAGGGTGGTCTTAGTTATCCTATTACGGACGCTGGGAGATTGTATCTCATCAAGGCACTGCTCTGTTCCAAGTTACTGGCACTTAATGCAAATGCATACTAACTTCTAAAAGTCATGGCATACCTCAGGTGGTTTGACAATAAAGCAAAACATATTCTCACCCTGTCCCAGTGTTTGGGTCCTATCTGGCCATAGATCTGTGGATGTCAACACATAGATGTCCAGTGGAGACCCTGTGTTGGGCAGCAGACCTTTCAGGATTTCTCAGCAAGAGTTTTAACCCTACCCAGAAGACTTCAATGTCCTCCAAGGAGAGGGAAAGGGACGAGATGCAGTTGTTGCAGCCCTACCTCTACATTGCCCTACAGGTCCAGACAATGGAAACCTTGAGTGATCAACAGATTGCCTAAGAATATTGCTTGAGGAAGGGCTTACCATCTTAGAGGGTAGTGTTGGAGTTGTCACTGAACAAAGAATTTTTTTTTTTTTGGCATTCTCGACTGTATTAAGCTCTGTGCCAGAGTCAGAAGGTCCTGTAGGACATGGTTTAGCACTGGTGACCACGGTGGGTGGTGCAGCTGGGAAAGGGAGATGGCCCATGAACAGGCACCCTGGGGGGGCTCGGGGCAGGTCACACAGGAGGTGTTACAGGATCTCTCTGCTGCCACAGGCACCTGATTCAGTGTGAAAAGAGTGGAATTCTGCCTCCCAAGATGCTAGTCACACCAAGGTCATTTTTAAACTTGGGGATCAGAATGGGGATGGGGAGTATGTGAGGGCAACTCCGGGTGTTGCTTTACAGACAAGCCTAGTGGTGTTAGCATCTTGGAGATGTTTTGTTCACTTGTCTTTCATGGTGTTAGAAAGATTGAAAAAAGGGGCGCCTGGGTGGCTCAGTTGGTTAAGCGTCCTACTTTGGCTCATGATTTCGGGATTTGTGAGTTCAAGCCCTGCGTCGGGCTCTGTGCTGACAGCTCAGAGCCTGGAGCCTGCTTCGGATTCTGTGTCTCCCTCTCTCTCTGCACCTCCCCTGCTTGTGCTCTGTCGTGCTTTCAAAATTAAATAAACATTAAAAAGAAAGAAAGATTGAAATATATCTGTCCACTGGATATATCCTTAAATGACCCATTGGAATTAAAATAGAATGAAATATTTTTAAATGTAAAATAAACAATATATTTTTGCAGTATGAAAGAAGCTGCATAGAGCTTCTGGTCTGTTTTTTCATTTCACTCTGCATTCCAAGCAACCAAGAATCACAAAGTGGAAATGTACACAAAGCTAAACTTCAGTGCATAATGCAAATGACAGACTTAAAGAACTGAAAATTCCATAACATATTTGGAAACTAAGAGCCTTTAGCTTATATTTTACTTTTCATATATGCTTTGGTACTCATTCAAACCAGAGAGTAAAAATCAGAATATTTTTTCGTTGCAAAGAAATACATTTTCCCTAAATGCATACGAATACTGTAATTATAAGAGATGTCAGAACACCCTCCACGGATCTTTGGGCTCACAACTCTTTACGCTAGTGCATCCAGAAGTGCTGACCCTGGATCTTTCCTTGCATGACCCGCTCATGGAAGGATTGACGTGCATAGGAGCCCCTCATTGTAGGAGCTGCAGACACAAAGTCAGAGCCGCTTTGACTGGCCAGTAGCCTATCCCTATCATATTTGACATGACCACTGGCCTGTCTTCTGCTACATTTCACCTGCCCTAGAGCATTCTTTAGAATGCTTCTAATTTTTCTTGCATCATTCCTTCACAGAAATTTTCTATGTGGAATGTTATTTCTATAATCACCAAATGGTTGAAAGCCAATAAGGGTGAGGACACGGCTGCTGAGAGTGTATCACTTTGCTTCTGGGTTACTGACCCTCTCTCCTTTCAAGACATTATTCTCCTTGAATACTGCTACACTCTTTTTATTGCTGCTCTACTTGACTATTTTTCTGAACATTAAAGCCTTTATGTCCTAAGGAATTGCAGAAGAGAGTAAAAGAAATGGCTGTGGAAGTTTATATTCTTTAATGTGGAGTTTGTGGGTTTTCTTAACAATGACAAGAACATCCTCCATCATTTTCTTTGAAGTCATCAGTCTCTTCTTCATATCAGTGGATCTGTTTTGTAATGGAAGTCATTAGGAGCCGACTCTTTTTATGTAACACCTCCAAACAAATCTTATACAATGCCAGGCAGTCAGGGAAAACTCAGCACTACAGTGGAGTCTCACATCTGATTCTAGGGTTAGCTTCTAAATTCAGCAAGTAAGGCAAACAGTGTAGTTAGTCACAATTACTGAGAAGTGGGTCTCACTAAGCCCAGCACAGTGCATCTCTGAACTAGACAGTTGGCATGTACTGAGCATAAGGCAAAATGATTGGCATGAGTTCAGGGTCATGCTGTATGAAGACCAAACAGCATTTAAAAATACCTGGACCACTGCCAGCTCAGGAAAGTGCTCCCACTGTGAGGAGCACATGAGGACCGGTGGAGTGGTGGTCTTTGATTCCCTGTGCATGCTCGTTCCCACGGCCATTGCCGAGTAGCATGGTGGGATCACCCAGACTTCATTCTGTTTACTTCAGATATTTGACTAACATGTGCATGGCTACCCTAACTGTCTCTTAAGGCTAGGAGTAGTTGATTTTAAAAGTTCACATATGGGGCGCCTGGGTGGCGCAGTCGGTTAAGCGTCCGACTTCAGCCAGGTCACGATCTCGCCGTCCGTGAGTTCGAGCCCCGCGTCAGGCTCTGGGCTGATGGCTCGGAGCCTGGAGCCTGTTTCCGATTCTGTGTCTCCCTCTCTCTCTGCCCCTCCCCCGTTCATGCTCTGTCTCTCTCTGTCCCAAAAATAAATAAAAAACGTTGAAAAAAAAAATTAAAAAAAAAAAAAAAAGTTCACATATATAGACCTGTACAAGTTTTGAATATAGCAGTTGCCTATTAGCATAGCAGAGTGAATAGAGCACAGGTATGCAAGTTAAGAAGCTTGAGTTCTTGTCCTAACTGGCATAATATGATTTATGATCCGGCACAAGTGATTTGACCTCCCAGACCATCATTTCCTAATTTGCAAATATAAGAATGGTCTAGGTCAGGGGTTCCCAACCCAATGGGGAACACCTAAATAAGATTCAAAAGCTTACCCCTGGAATTCAGATTCTGTGGGACCTGGAACTTTATATATCCCAATATCTCTGAGTCCTTTCCAGCTTCGAATGCCATTAATGGGACCTCTCTCCTCACGACTCCCAAGCTTTCCTTATCCTGCTGTGTCCATCATCTCTGGTCCATATACCAGAACTTGTGGAACCCGGTATATTCCTGTCCTGCTGCTTTGGAGTGCACTGAAGAGGCAGGTACCATGGACACTTGCAGTCATAGCCAATTAGCATTTCATGGTGGGGCCGTATAATGGGAGCTTTCTGTCCTTCTCTGAATGGAGCATTTTTATTTCTATGATGAAAGTGGATGTTGTTATTTGCTGTTTTGTTCAGGCAGCACACAGGAGATGTAGCCTATTGCACGGAGCTCCCTCTGGGAAGCACTGACACGCAGTAAGTGCTCATCCTTCTCCCTCAAGCCTATAATCCAAACTAGTTCAAAGCCACCGGTGGATAAACTAGTGCACAGGTCTTGGAGGGAAGGTGAGCTCCTCCTTCCATTTCATCCAGGCATCTATTATAGCCATCAACATTGAGAATTTCCTTCCCACTAGAAACGTGGCAATCCTGCCAAGACCGTACACAAGTTACTCAGTATGGGAATGTCATTCATTGTAGAATTAGGTTTAGGGCAGAAGCCACAGAGAGAAGTGTACCTGTTAATTATATACATATAAACACGCTTTCCAAAGAACTCTCAACATTTTTTATTAAGAGCAGTTAAAAGCTTATGGGTAATGGAAGTTCTTAACGTGGCCGAGCTAGGTCAAGGCTAATTTGAGGAGTGATTATGAATGCCAAAGTTCTGCTTTCAATGTAAGGTGCAGGTTATTGGAACGAGGCTGTCGTCACCCCACTTTGGAATCTGGAGTTACAGAGTATGTTTAATTCTTCTCAATATTTTTTCCTCTTGGTAAAAGGGGAGAAGGCAGCTCAAGGATTGGAAAGCTCAAAAACAAATCACGATATACAGTTTTTGACACTTCTTATCTCCCTTCACATGAATAAGAAAAGTCCTAGGAATAAGGAAGGCATAGTTACCACCCTTTTGGATTCTATTTAGTATCATGTTGCAGGAGGTAAAGTAGAGAGGGAGGAGGAGAAGCTGGGAGGGGTTCCAGCATTTCATGTCTAATAGGTGGGAGTAATTCATTTACATAAAGCAAGTACCAAACTAGTCATTTTTTTAAAAAGCTGATTTCATATAAAAGACAAACCAGGGGAGATTCAGGACAAAAGAAAGTAGTTTTAGTCTTTATAATAGCTTTGAGAGAATTCGTGCAAAGTTAAGATTTAGAAGACAAGTGCATCTATTTTTATTTCTTTTTTAAAAGTAATGAAAACAATGAAACAGGACAGTCTAGGGAAGTGGTTTTGTCTTACTTGCTGTTAGACACCATATTTCCCTCTCTACCCCCCCATAAGGTTATCAGTTTAATTCAATTTAGTTTAGTTACCTGCAAACCAGATGTTTTTTTGTGTGCCAGTAATGCCTAAAATTTTTTCTACTCTTAAAATTCTGTGCTTCTGTGTTATCTATGAGGAGCTCTCCCAGTTTTTCCCTTCCACAAATCAAGAGTGTTTTCCAGATTTTTTGAAAGGTTAAAAACTGGGTTACAAAACAGATTGGCATTTTATGAAGGCCTATGCTGTTCAGTAATATGAAGAGCCTAGTTTTGTGTATTTAAATAGTTGGGTACAAATTGATGGCATGGATTTTTTTTACTTTAAAATGCTAGGGTGACATATCTGAATGAGAACTATCTCAAATCTGTTTCCCCCTTTGCTCTGTCATGTCAGCCATCCTCATCATGACTCATCATTACAGCCATGTGTCAGTCAACACCATTCACACTTTCCTCACTGCTTGTCCCCAGTCCTGCTGGGGGCTTATGTCAGCACATACCAGATCTAAAATATTTCATGCACATATGTCGGATGGGACCATCTCGTGTTACAGCAAATACCAGGTCTCCCTGATCCTGTGCCCATACTGAAACACGAGATCTAGTTTTTCTGGTATCCTTGTGTTATCAACCAGTCACCCACCATATTAACCTGTCTCTTACTTAAAGCTCAGAATGTGATAATGCATTTTATATTTGCAAAGAAAATCTTTGCCCACTGTTCTGCTGTCTCCTTTTGAATACTGAGCAGAGCCCAATAGAACACGTTCCACTTTTTACCATAACTGCTCCCTGGGAAACTGTGGGATCTATGAAAGGGCTTTCAGAAGGTCGTCCATTGCGGCTACTCCTGTCTGTCTCGCCTGTGCGTGGTTGTTTTCCTCCCCCTGGTGGAATAAGTATCATTATTGCAGCCACTGGTCCCTGGGACTCTGGCACATTTCTGTTCTTGTCCTGCATCAGGTGGATGGTTAGTTTGCCTTCCTCTGTGGATATTGCCATTGCTGTATTTTAAGGGTTTTTCTTGATCATCAGGTTAGGCAAAACAGCCACTTTTGTAGGAACCTTTTCTTACTCTTTTTGTTGCATTTTCTTATCACAAAATTATTGTTCTATTTTACTTACGTATCATGAAATCTGACAGTCTGCAACCTAGTACAAGCAACCATGTTGTGTGGTTACATTATTTTCTTCTTCTGTTTGAGAAACACATTATTATAGCACAGTGGATATTTATGGTCCTTAATTTCATTAGGAGATGAAGAATAAGGATGATTAGTCTATAATTTCAGTTTGAAAGGTATGCTTATTGTTTGCATTCTCTAGCACTCAACAGTAATTATTACAATAAATCTTAACAAACTACAATATAAATTTCCTGGGGGCAGGGTGGGGCAAAAAAAACCCAGGATCCTAACCTAAAAGTTTTCCATCCAAAATAAAGATAGTGAAATCTTAATTGTTTTAAATGGGAATGTGTGCATATTTGAATAGTTTCCTTTATTTATTTCTTTTAAGGTCCAGATTTAATTCTGCCTGCTCCATTCTTAATCTCTGCTGATGCTCTCGAGGCCGGTTTTACTGAGAAAACTAGAGCGGTGGGTGGAGAACTTGGCCATCCTTCTCCTGTGGCCACTGGCACACCCTTCCTCTGTGCAGGAGCTTGCCTGGGCTCCCCGTTTCCTGAGCCTGGGGCAGCCGCTGCGCACATGGTGTGCCCACTCAAGGGTCTCTCCCACCAGTTACACCCTCTCTCCCTACACTGTCAGATTTCTCTCTCCTGGAACATCCTCATCATGAGTCAAAAATTAGAAAAGAAATACGTTTTCGACCGCGAACCCACTTTTATACTGCCTTTTATATTGAAACTCCTCAAAAAGGCTGTTTAAACTATCACTTTCGTCTTTTTTCTCCTCCACTCTCCTTTGACCTTGAGTCAGGTTGTTGGTGCCCAGCTCCCGAAAATGGTCTCCATTCCGGTCCCCATAGCCCCATGCTGCTCACCTGCAGCTGGGGAGCCAGGTCCCCTTTTCATGGCACCGTGGTCACAGCCACTGACTCGCTTTCTGGCGTGCTGGCTGTGCGTCCTTCTCTGTGGAGCATGCTTGTCTCTGCCTGGCTGCACCTTCACAGCTCCTTCCTCCTGCCCTTTTAGTCTCCTTGAGCAGTGTTTCCCAGAGCTCAGTCCTCAGGCCTCTTGTCCTGCAATGACACTAACTCACCGTGGGATCTCACCTAGTCCGTGGCCTTGAGCACCAGGTGTAGATGCCTTGGCTGCACCAATACCTCTAGTCCCAGCCACAGGGCACAGCCTGCCCCAGGCCCTCTTCTCGTGCACTTCTCAAAGAATGGGCCCAGTGAGTGTGTTCTCACTCATTCATCAGCCCTCTCTGCTCTCCAGTGCCCCCGCCTAACCTAGAATGTCGCTTTGGCCCATGGGACCTCACCTCTTGCCCCCTTTCCTTTGTGTTCCTCCCACCACACTGGCCTCCCTGCTGTTGCCCCAGGTTGCGTTGTGCCCTTACTCCATGTAGGGTCCTGCTCACGTGTCGGGACTTCTTTCCAGACTGCCGGCCTTAGGAGCATCCCCACTTCTGCCCCATCACTGTTCATGACTTGCTAGCACCATCACTGTGTGACGGTCCGTCGTGTTTTTCTCATTTGAGTGTTTATTCTTTGGCACAAGCACCGGGGCTCCAGGGGGACAGGTCTCTCCCTTTGGTCTGCTGCCGTGTCCTTGGTACCCAAATCCTGTCTAGCACATAACAGGCACTCAGTATCTCTTTAAATGTGTGAATAACCCTCAGTGGCTACTCAAAAAAATAACTTAAAAAATAATACTAGGAAAATAAGAAGAAATAAGGTATCTTAACTTGTCTGTTATTAGTGACATTTACATCTCTCCCACTTTTCTGTGTGTCCTCTAGTGGATATTACTACCCCATGCTAAAGTCATTTGTCTATGAAACACTTGTTAAATGAATCAGGTTGAACGGAAAACTTTTTCAGCGGTGGGTAATTAGTGTTGAAATGAGGGTAGGAACGCTGCTGCTCGATCCTCGTGTTCTGATGCGGGCCAACACCAGCGTGGAGCTCACATGTGCACTTAAAGGAACGGATCATCAGCGTCAGAATTGTCATTCTGCTCCCGGTCAGCTCTACACCAGATAAAATAACAATTTGGAGAGGGAACGGCTTCCTACTCAGAAAGAGGGCGATGAGCTCAGCCTCTAACCCACATGGAGTGGGATAATGAACCTCCCTGTGATGTTTTCACTCACATCACTCAGGGTCACCAGTTTGGGCCATTTTGAAATAAAGGACAGTTCCCCTTCTCATTTTCTAGAGATGGGTGCAATCTTTAGTTTATTGATTTTTCCCTTGAAATCTTCTTTACATGACAAATAGGTCTAATGCCCACATGCAACTCTAGTTTTTGTTTTAGAAAAATTACTTAATTTCACAAAAGCAAAAACAAAATAAAATTGCCATTTCATCGTGTGGACTTTTCAGCTGCAGGTAACACAAAAGTCTGTTTACAATGGTTTAATCCAAGAGAGGGTTATTTGTCCTGCGTGACAGACTCTGATGTGGTGGGTCCACCCGGGCACGTCCCGGGTCCAGGTTTGTCTTCCTTTGTTCTCTGCTTTCTTTAGCTTTTGCTTTTGCCTTTGTGCTTGTCACCTCATCAGTTCCTACCTCTGTGTCCCACGAAGGTCAAAGAAGGAGAACTTGAGGGAGCAAAGCATCACTGGCATCAGCTTTACCCTTCTGCTTGGAAAGAAAAACATTTATAGACATCCTTATGTTGCCTTTCCCTTAGGTCTGACCGTCCTAGACAGTGTCAGATGACCACATCTGGATGTGAGAGGCTGGGAAAGCCAACCTGTCTAGCTGGGCACGTTGCCATCCTGAACCAAATCAGGGTTCAGTCGGCAAGAAAGAAGGGGATGGATGTTGGGTGGGAAATTACAGTGTCTGTTTATGGCAACCACGTAGTTCCGTGTGAATGGGCTCCGCAAGGACATTTTACTTCCTGTATCATGTGAGTGTGACACAGTTCCCTACTCAGATAATTTACAGTCTACGAGGATATTTTCCATTTCGTTTTGTCTTTGCAAGAGGATCTCTGCCATTAGATTTACTCCTGCCTGAGTAAAATTTTCATAGAAGACTTGGAATAAATTAGGACTTATTCATGCTGCTTTATAGTAGCTCATAGTATTCAGGAATAGAAATCTAGAGATTGATTTTAGACACACTAAGCTCTGCATTAATTTATTCTTATTTATTACAGAGACTAGCCCACAGCATTGTGGTCAGTATATACCAAATAATGTTTAGTGGGTGTTAACCGTTGTCTTTATGATCCTTCCTCATTTGTAAAGCATACTTATTCGGTATCTGTTGTGTGCCAGTCGCTGTTGTAGTGGGTTCTGGGGATACAGTGGTAGACACATTAGATACGGTCAATGTCCTCACTCTAGTGAAGGGAGACAGGAGATCAACAGATACACTAGGAAATTAATTTCAGTTAAAGTGGCAAAAAGAAGGCAAGAAATGGTAAAATGTTCAGAATGGTCTCTCTGAAAAAAATGATTTCAAGTTGAGAACATTTTCTTCTTGAGACCTAATTCTCTAAATATCCAAGTTACAAGGAAGATATTCTTGGTGAAAATGAAATTATTTTCTAGGGAAAAAAATATTAATTTTATCACGGGTTCCCTTATCCTAGAGGCGATAATATGAAAAATTGTTGAATTTACAGGTTTCTTTTCCCCAACAGATGGCTGTCTAATTCACCGTTGAGTCAACCCATTAAACCTCATCATACAAAATGTACCAAGGAAATTTTTAGATCCCATGCATTTTTATTGCATGTTCTTCTTGACTCCTTCTTTGTTTTGACCCTTGCTGTGGTTCTTAATGTAATAACTCTTCTCATGATAATTAAGGTGATACCCCTCCTTAAATATGTAACAAGGAGAGAAATGTGACCCCCATCAGGGCTCTGGAGATAAATATGCATTGATAAAGATGTAAAAGATCACTCTAAGTCTTAGTCTAATCAAATGATAGTCCTGAAAAAAATACTGAGGAGTCTTCACTGACAGTTTATCAGAATGTTGTCCACACAGAGCAACACCTGGGCTGACTGATGGAGAGCATTTGTTTGTTTATAGGTTTAATATTTCAGGACTTTGTGATGGTGGCCTTGGAAATGTATTGTGAAGCGAAGTTTGGAGAAAAGTCTACCTATAGTCTGTGTTTCTTTTTTACAGACTTTTAAAATTTACTGACTGACACAAACATACTTCTTAATTAGAGACTTGTTTACAGTTTTTAAACATAGATTCCTTGCGTTTGTTTAAAAATTGTTTCTTTTTTAAGGTTATTTCCATAACGCTACCCTTGGATAGGGCAACTCTTACTTCTGTTTATCCCTCAAGGTGTTTTTGCAAAATTTTGAGAGCAAAATAAGTATCTAGGAAAGACTTGCTTGTTGCTCAGTAAACTTAATGAAAATGTACTTGAGGTATAAATATTTATTGTAACAGCCTGTAACATTTGTTGTATATATCCCGTGAGCTTGTATATAGCCAGTGAGCATCTATGGCGTATAGTTGGTAAATGAGGCTATAGAAGTGGATGGCCCAGGAACATATCGTGAGGTTCTCTGACATTTTAAGGTTAACTAGAGGAGGGAGATCTGGCAAAGGATATAATGAGAGGATGCCCATATGCAGTCAGGGTGTGATGTCACCAAAGCTTGTGGACAATAACAACTCAAGAAGGGCGAGTGATTAATAGTCCAAGGCAGGGAGTGTGATACCTACTCAGCAGCGCATGTGGGGCTTAATGCGGAGAGCTCATTAGTGACCTCAGAAGATGGATCTTGTTTAAGAAGTGAGATGTGAGGAAGCAGAAGTCACTTCTTTGAGAAGTTTGTCTAGGAAGGGGAAAAGAGTAAAAACAGCTCCTGAAGGGGAATGTGGGGTCCCAGTAGAGTTTTACACTTTTCTTTTCTGTTTTGTTTTGCCTTTGTTTGTTTCTTTGTATAGAGGAGAAACTGGAGTTTGTTTAAATACTGGTACAAAGGATCTGGTAGTTCAGGAGTGATTAGAGTGAATGATAGCCTAAAGACCCTGGAGGATGAGGTAGATAAGACCCAAACATAACCGGTGAGAGACTTACCCTGGAGAGGAGAGAGTGCTCCCTGCGCCATGATGGCAAGGAAGGAGGGGAATGCTGTATGCTGAGGAGAAGCTCCTGCTTTCTCAGTGGAGGGCAGGCAAGCTCAGCCTGCCAAAGGGTGGGGGTTAACAGAGGCTTGGGAGAGTGGGGAGGGGCTAGGGTGACATTGGAGACAGTAGTTTGGGTAATGGTGAATCTGCAATGCTCTGTAATTTTTTCCAGAACTTAATCATGCAAAACACAGACCAGCAGGATAGTACCACTGACCCAGGGTTGGCTCTTTGTTTTCTTTTCACAGCCACTTGTCACAAAAGGTCAGCGAGGCAGGGGGTTTAAGTTATTTGCAACAGAGGGTAAATACTGGTTGGCACAATCTAAGACAAGGGAAGGGAGTTGTGATGGGAGAGGCTGAAGATGGGAGAGAAGGGAATTCGTGGCCTGGAAACTCCCCTGATGTTGGTTGAAGCAGCAGCAGCAGCAGCTGGGCTACCTGAGCGAGCAATCTGGGAGGATGCGATTTTGTCATCAGATGGGCTGTTGGCTCAGTGCTTTTGGAAGCAGTGTCATTTTGGGTGATGACAAGATCCAGAGGGTTTTCTCTGGAGGGAGAGCAGCCTGAGGAGAATCACAGATCAGAGAAAGAGGGTTTAATTCCTGATAGTCTTTAGAGAGAGATTGCCTCTTGGGCTTGACAGAATTTATCTCTGGCCTATAGTATACCAAACATAGTATTAGTATTAGCATAGTGTTAGCATAGTGTAGTATGGGTTCTTTTTTTCAGCTAGCTTTGACAGCTACTTGAGTAAGCATGGGTGGGGCCCTGTTTGCTCTCTTTGGTGTGCCTCATTTATTAGCTGAGTTTCTGTCCATCATTTGGGGGAGCCCCTTGCTGTGGTTGAGTGGGAGTTTCAAGGGAACCACAAACCAGACCTCACCCTTTCACACTCTTATCTTAGCTCATGGTTATATTGCCTTTACCAGTGTTACCCTCTGAAAGAAATGAGCGAATGTTCTCATATTTTTAAAATATTTCAGTGCCTTTATGTTTTGGTCTGCCTCAGATATTAGTTGCATTAGTGTTATCTATTACAGCACTGATATTTTCTGCTAAATCATGTTATAAAACCTCACAGGTATCCAGTAAGTGTTTTAGTGATGGTTTGTGTTTAATTTGCAAAGTCTCAATGAATATCATTTACATATCTTAGTCTTTTTAGTTCTTTACTGAGGGTGTTTTCAAGGTATGTTCTTTTACTTCCTGAAGGAGCAAATGATGTGAAAATCCTTCCAGGTCAAGCTGTTTGTCCTACTCCAGGGTGCCGAGGAATAGGCCATATCCGTGGTCCACGGTATTCAGGACATCACAGGTAAAATTTTTTCTTGTTTAAATTATTTCAAGGCTGAATTGGAACATTATGCAGATTAGCAGCTGTAGGTAGCATCATAAATGACTCTCTTAGAGCCAGATGCCCTCCCATTATACTCCCTTCTCTGTGTTCCTAAAGTCCCTCCTTGACATTTCCTGCTGCCCGCCCACCTCTGCCCTTCTTGGAGACTTGTTGGACCCCTGAGGCCTTGCCCAGAGCCACATCACTTCCCCCAGCCTCTGCTGACACTTTTCTAAGCCAGTGCCCATTCCATCAGATATGCTCACCATTCTGTGTCCCACCCCAGGCCTGAATTTGCTCCACATAAGTACTGAGTCCTGCTGTCTTCTAGAGCACTTCCGGAACCTCTTGCCCTTTTCCCCTTTTGTTTTTATCCTTCCCCTATTTTTTTCTCTATGTCTTAATCCTTTGGAGATGAGATGATTCTGTGATAGAATATAAAATAATGAGTGTGAAGTTATACTGTAGCATATACCCATGTTTTTAATATTTCATAATAGTATATGGAGAATATGCATGTAAAGAAAAGTAAGTACAGATAAATCCGTAGAAGTCCGTACTGCTTTTTCTGTTTCCGTCAGTTAGTAAAATAATGCATGGATGAATTATTCATATTGGTGATCTAGTTACAGAATATGTCAACTAAAAAAAGTTTGCTCAAATACACAAGTAAATAAAACAAATATCATAGAAAAGTATAAAGAGAAAGGAATACGTTATATAATGCGTGAAGCAAAAAAAAAAAATATATTTGTTTGAATAAAAGAGATCCAAATGGAAGTCCTGGCTTTATCAGGTGGTTGCAATCCTGGAAACAAGTGCTGAAAACAGTTCTAAATTAATCAAAGCAAATATTTCTATAATAAATAATGGTAAATACTCCCAAATAGTCTAAATGAACATATTATGTGTGTAAGTACAATATTAACACTTAAAAGTGTATCACATAGTATCCGTAAAAAAGACATAAAGACACGCAAACATCTTGGGTATGTGGACAAAGGTGTAGGACTTGCGGACCAGGAGAGTAGAGTTGAACCTGCTGGAGTTCAACAGGAGACCTTGTATTGTGTGGGGGAAGGAAGAAAAGAGAGTAAAGGACATACGGGAGGGAAGGGGGGCAGTTGCATCATTGGGAGAGGGCTCTTTAGTGTGTGAGGACCCTGTTGGGGCAGAGAGAGGCACTTTTCAGACATCCCCAGGGGTATACGGCTATGAAGAATCTTCCTCAGGCTTTTCTTGTGTGCTTGCTGTTTATTTGTTTGCTTGTTTAAATCTAGAGCTGCAAACTCCAATATGGTTAGTCACTAGTCATATGTGTCTGTTTAAATTAAAATTAACTAAAATAAGACAAAATTAAAACTTTAGCTCCTCAGTCACACATAGCCACATGTGCCCTTACTGGACGGCACAGGAAGTTCCGTGGAATGGGCCTGAGAGAGCTTACCATGTTCTGCTTTCTCATAGTAGCTTTTTGAATGGAAGGTATTTCCTGATGAAATAACTGGTCACTTAGTGCTTCCTTCAAAACTTGAGTCATTATCCTGAAAGTCAGCGAGACCATAACATTGCAGTTGGTCTGTCCCTTGATTCTTTCTGGAGTGTACCCTCCTGAGTCACTGGGGCTGAAATAACAAATACCACCCTGGACAGCTCCTTAAGATTGCTGTGTACCTCAGCCAAGGTCTCTTCTTCTACTTCATCACAGCTGACTTGCCTCCCACGCTGTTCCCATGTGTGCCTCTCTTGCCTCTCCCTGTTGGATGGATCCTGAAAACACTGTGAACAAAGTCACAGTGGATGTGCTCCACTTTGTTCCAGCAACTTCCCAGAAGTTTTCTCATTCAGAATGACACAAAGAGGTCCAACTGTTGCTGTTGTTTTTAGTGTCTAATTATGAATAATATTGACAATGTACGACATGATTTCCTCCATCCACCAAGTAGCTTTTAAAGCTTGGCCTCAGAACTTTTGAAGAAACTAAAAGAATACGGAAGTAGAGTTTAAAGAAAGGCATTCTATGAACCTTAGGAGAAAAATGAAATGCTGCACATATGTGGTCGAAGAATGGGGCATTTTTTAGGGAACTAGAAGGCACAAGGCATTCTTTCTTGAGAGCTTACGATTCACAGGGCTGTTCAGGGAAACACCTACATGATTGGGTCTTGGCTCTTCTCCTACGATAGACCTTGTTGTGATAGTGCCAGGACTCCTGTAAGTGAAAGTCTTCAAAAGCTTAATGATTCCATTATCTCATAAAAGGAAAATAACAAACAATGAGTACCTGTGATGAGTTTCTCTCTAGAACGGAAAAGACAAAAATTAGACAACTGGATGATTCTTGAACTTGCCTTTAGAACTTACAAGGCATTTACACTATCAACTAAATAAATCCTGACTTACTTATAAAAAGAGCAGATAGAAAGATCATTTTCAGTGACAGGTCTTGTCTTTATCAAGTTTAGTTTTGAGATGCTAGAGTCACTCATTGACTGACTACATCCATTTTCAGTTAATACATTGATTTATTTTTAAAACACCAACTCTTATTTTCAAATATCTATAGGTCATCCCATTCTAAATATCTTTGACTAAGTTAGTCAATGTACTGACATAACTATAAGTATAACTTAATTTGCTTCAATTCTCTTGAACTAGTTGGGCAAGAGCTGTTTTGATAAATCATATTCTCTGGGGTTTATCTTCCTGTATTTCAATTATTGTAGTCTTAATTTTACATAGTTCTACAAGATGAAGAATATCCCTCTTCAGTATGTATCTTTGGTGGTATTTGTTGAGAATATTACATACACACACACACCTAACTTCACCTGCTGGGAATTTGCCATAACATACCCCAAAGTTGTCATTGTACATTTTGCTTCTTATATGTCAATGAGATGGTAAGCAGGAGATGAGAATTTTAAAATGCTGCATTCTCCCAGGACTCTAAATGTGCTGTTATACTCATCTCTAGCTTGAGTTTCCTGAAGCATGTAAGTTAGGCTTACATGCTCTAAAATGAAATCATTTTTCCTCTTGTCATAAACATACATACCTTTACCAAGTAGTCACCATTCTACGAAATGCTTTCTACAGTCTCTAGTCCAGAAGAGTTTTAGACAAATATTTTTACATTTAAAAAAAGAAGAAAATCATGCAATCAGAAACCCCTCCGGCTTCACTAAGGCCTGTATGCAACAGCTCAATTGACTTCTGCTTCCAAAGCCTTGGGGAATGCTTGCAAGTGGAGGGCCATGTTACGGAAGACAGCGATTTCAGCTGCTCTTCTCGAAGATACTCCCAGGCAGCAAAGTGCTTGCAAGGAGTGAATCTTGTTTTTACCATTTTATGTCAGAAGTTCTGATTCTGATATTGAAGTTTCAGTGTTTTGAAAGGAAGTAAACAATGTTCTTAAAAGAAGTTGTCAGCGTCTTGTTTCGTGCAACTGACAAGGAGAGCCGTGACATCAGGACATCACTGAAGACACTGAAAACAATACAGCACTTTAAGAGATCAGGTGGGCCTCTTGGTGTCCTTTATAGATGGATTTCAGACAGGTTTACTTTAGTTTTCATTGAAATAGTCAAGGGGTTAATATTAACAGTAATATTCAAAGCTGTTTGGAGTTCATGTAAAATCTGCATAAACCATTCTTTGAGAGAAATTGCATCAGTCCTTATCAGTGTGAAAATGAGACTGGGCACACAATTATCACACAATTTACATGTGATTTGAATGAATTTACATAGTGAATAAAATGAAGTAGGTGTGTTTCTTACCATAGAAATATTTAAAGATTACAATATTGGGACTACAAGGTGTAAACTTACTTTAAGCCAGGGTCCAGGATTCGACAGGCAGTTGTTTTTTTTCTAAATGAGTAGAATGTAGACTTGGGAAGACTGGTCTACCTCTGGGTCGTAAAATGTACAAAAGTAGTTTATTTAGGAGCTAATAATTACATTCTTTATACAAAGAGCCGGGTATTGTTACAATGTAAGGACCTCTGGCCCTGATGTTCCTGTGTGGGTCCAGGACATACACTGCTCATGTCACACCGTAAAGAACATACTAGAAAAGGGGCATCTGCTGCTCAAAAGTGAGGGTGTCTGGTAAAATCTAAGATGTTTTTGGTGATTTTCATGGAAACTTATGGCACAACGCCTCTATTCAAGATTTATCTAGAATCGTTTTGCCAGTAGTGTATATGTGTGTGTGTGTGTGTGTGTGTGCGTGCACACATGTGTACCAGGAATGTATTAATGTGTGGTATGTGTGTGAATGTGTGTTTATATGGTATGTGCATATGTATGTGTGGTGTGTGTGTGTTGGGGGGGTGGGTGCAGTGGGTATGTGTGTGTGGTACAGTTTGTGGTCTGGGGTGTGTGTGGTATCTGGGTGTGTGTGTGTGTTTGTGGGAAGTGTGCTAGGGTATATGTGTATGTGTGGTGTGTGTATATATATATATATATATGTGGTGTATATGTGTGTGTATGTGTATGCGGGGGTGTGCTAAGGGTGTGCATGTATGTGTAGTATGTTGTGTGCATACGTGTGTGGTGTATTATGTGTGTGGTGTGTATGTGGGGTGTGTATGTGGTGTGTATTTATGTTTAAGGCTTCAGGCAAGCCTGAGTTGGACTTCCAGACCTACCACTTGGTATGAACTTTAGAGCAAATGACAGTACTGTTCTCCACCTCAGTTTTCTAATCTGTAAATGGGTGGCTCTGCAAAAAAAGAGGTTGAGTTCACAATAAGGTTAAAGCAGGCAGAAGCCTTTATTCACGGTTTGGTACAGAATCATACTATTGAAAGCAGAACTACAGGAAATATAAGGAGAAACAGTATGATAGGAGACTTGAACTCCTCCATTTCAGACTACGATAGATTACTTAGGCAAACAGTAATACAAATCTACAGAATCTGAATAACACGATTTTGAAAAGGAAGAAGATTGACTGAAAGATATATATCAAACTGAAAGCAGAATACACTACTTAAAAACACTTTTAAAAACTCAACTATTAGGCCACAAACAATAAATTCTGAAAAGCAAAACAGTTCAGACCCATTCTCTGATCAAATGCAGTAAAAGACGCAGTTGAGAAAAACTCCAGTCAACTCAGAAGACATGCAAAAAAAAAAAAAGAAAAAAAATCACAAATCAGAAGCAAATCATAGGATCAAAGGACAACCCAAACCTGAATCTCAGAAAATCTGGATTTTGTGTAATGAGAACACTAAGGATACAAACTTTTAGGATATCGCTGTACCTATGCTCAGAGGCAAATTATACCCGGCTATTAGAAGGAGGAGGTACAGGAAAGTATTCCCCACACTGAGAAGGCACTTTGAGACCTAAAAACGAGGCAGGCCACTCCATCATTCCACTTACAGAGTTCTGTTCAGTACCTTACTGAGGGGGACCGGCCCTGCTTGTGTCCAGGCGCCGGACAGCTGATCCCCGCCCCTATTCTCTACCAAGTCTGGACCTTACACCCCCACTTTTATAGAGGAGGGGCGTGGTGGTGCTTTCTGTCTGCCAGGGACCTGAGGTGGGGCCTGGAGGAGAAGGATCTGAGAACCAGGGTGCCCTAAGAAAGGGCCCAGGGGCACGCTCCTGGGCTTCATGTACCATTGCTCTGACTGCGTAGGTACTGGCTTGTTTTAAATCTCTGATCACCCTTTTGGGGCGCCTGGGTGGCTCAGTCGGTTAAGCGCCCGACTCTTCATTTCGGCTCAGGTGGTGATCTCCTGATCTCACAATTTATGAGTGAGCCGTTCGACGGGCTCTGCGCTAGCAGCACAGAGCCTCGGGATTCTCTCTCTCTTTTTCTCTCAAAATAACTAAACATTAAAATGTTTGTTTCAAATCTTTGATCACTCTTTTAATTGGGGCTTGTGGAACTACTGGATCTGGATCTCACAGACCTATCTCCTGCCATTCTTAGAAGTAGGTCTTCCTCTTCAAGGGTAGCATTTCCCGTGCTGTCCTGTCTCGTGGGTGGGTTTTGAGCCAACGGTCCCTGGTTGCAGGGCAGTGCGGCCTCTGCACACAAACCCCTGCCTCTAGCCTCTGAGCCCTGGCAGCCTGCGGCGCATGCTCTGACTCTGCTAGGGCCCTCCCCCTCTGGCGCTCCTCTCAGCTGCAGTGGGGCCCCTCGGGTGGTCCACCCCTCGCGTCCCCACACTGGCCTCCTTCCCTACCTTCTGTCCCGGCCCTTCTGAGTGACCCACACAGCCACGTTCCTGGGGCTCACCTGCCTCCTGGAATTCCCTTTGCTTCCTTGCTCTTTCTGTCACATACTTTCTTTCCTGGCTTTCAAGTCTTTTCCCTGGTTTATTTTCTCCTAGCTTTTTGGGGTAGGATTTGTGGGAGGTAGTTGGGTTATATATATATATATATATATATA
>NW_026057586.1:55536134-55581122 GCF_023721935.1 Panthera uncia | reverse complement strand
ATATCTGTTATCTCTCCTTAACCATAGTTGTTTACTTGTGGATAGAATTCCAGTTGGAAACCTTTTTCTTCAGAATATCGAAGGCATTGCTCCATTTTCCGTCCATTTACCAGAAGTCAGCTGTCATTCAAATTTCACATCAGGAAAGGATTGGTCACCCTCTTCCTTCATCCCGCCCTTTGCACGAATCTCATGCCCTGGACATTTTCAGAACCTTCTCTGTATCCCTGGTGTTCTGAACTAAGTTTTCGTTCATAGGTTCAGTCTGCAAACTCCTTTCTTTTGTTTCTAGGAAATGTTTCTATGATACTTCTGGAGTGATACCCTCTTTTCTGTGTGCTCTGCTTGCTTTCCTGCACAAGTGCTTGGATGTTCTCCAGCTTAAAATCCCCTTTCTTTTGTTCTCTTCTATGGAATATCTCAACTTTGACTTGCAATTCTTTGATTAAAGTTTTTATATGCACTGTGACTTTTTTCCCGTTTCTCAGAGTGCATCCTTATTTTCTGATTCATTTTTAATTGCGTCCTGTTCTTTTTTAAAAATATTTTTAAGTTTATTTATTTTGAGGGAGAGAGAGACAGGGAGAGCGAACAAGCAGAGGAGGGGCAGAGAGAGAGAGAGAGAGAGAGAGAGAGAGAGAGAGAGAGAGAGAATTCCAAGCAGGCTTCACACTGTCAGTGCAGAACCGAACTTGGGACTTCATCTCACGAACTGTGAGATCATGACCTGAGCCTAAATCAAGAGTTGGATGCTTAACCCATTGAGCTACCCAGGTGCCCTGATTGCATCCTGTTCTTGTTTGATGGACGTTGTGTCCTTTCTTTACTCTCTGACAGTATATGAGACTATTGTTTTCTTGCCCCCTGCATCTTTTTTTTTTTTTTCAGGTACTTGTTTTTTGTTTTAGAGAGAATGTGCATGCATGAGCGAGTGTGAACAGGAGGAGGGGCAGAGGGGGGGCGGGGAGAATCTTAAGTAGGCTCCACACTCAGTGCAGAGCCCGACTGGGGTTCGACCCACGACCCTGGGATCATAACCTGAGGGAAATCAAGAGTTGGAGGCTTAACCGACTTGAGTCACCCAGATGCCCCAGCACTTGTGTTTTGACTTGGGTTTTGGTGGGGTTGGTTGGCCTCTTTCTGTTACGTGAACGACATTTCCCTAATCCCAGTAGTCCTGTGTGTTCACTCTTGAGAGCGAGGCACCAGAAAGCTGGTACACAGCTTTGTATGCATGCTTGGGGCCTGCCAGCTGGTGAGCTCCATCCACTGGTCAGGCAGGGACAGAGCCAAGGTCGAGGAGACCATCACCAGCAGTGAGCCTCCTCTTCTGAGTAAGTTCCTTCCAACAGACATGATGCTTCCAAACATTTCCTAGGTGCTTTTATGCCATCCTCTCCCTGCGGACTCTTGGCTCTCACCTGATCCATTTTCCAGCTTCAAAAAATGTGTTGACTTACGTGCTATCATTTTTTCTCTTATGCTTTGTGTTTATGCATTTATACCTTCTCATTGTTTTATTTAGTAATGAGAGGAGGGACTTATCATCAAGGAGAAAGGATAAATTCAATTTTTCAATCTGCCATTTTTCTCTAATGTATTTTTAAAACTTGGTTTACTCCCCAAATAATAATTTAGCTAATAGTATATAACTTTATTTCTAACTCTTTGTTGTTCCACCTTATCATAATTGCACCTTCTTCTTGGTATACATAGAAAATAAAAGATTGTGTAAAATGACTTTTTATTTAGCTTGGCTCTATAAATTTTATGAATGTATAATGGCTGATTGGAATACTATGTTTAAAAAATTCTCGAAGGCATGGTTTTAATTTCATATGCACAGTACTTCTTATTTATTGTCGTCTACAGTTAAAACTTTATCTTCCCAAGACAGTGCCTTTGTGACATGTGTTCCCTTTATCTGACTCCTTTGTCACTTGGCCTGTCATTTTCTTTGACTTTATGTAACCACAT
This sequence comes from Panthera uncia, assembly GCF_023721935.1. NCBI lineage: Eukaryota > Metazoa > Chordata > Mammalia > Carnivora > Felidae > Panthera > Panthera uncia. The sequence continues at coordinate 55,579,145 of NW_026057586.1, read as the reverse complement.
GGTGAAATTGAACTGGGTAGAAGTTTAAAAACAAACTTGTAGATGTGTTTTTACTTTAATAAGTAAAAAGAAAAAGAGTATCTGACTTTAGATAATACTTTTAATTCTCAAAATGACATGATTGATTACCCAGTTTAGTAAAAGCATTGATAAAGTAATGAAAGATCAGCCGTGGGTCTTTAAATCACTTCTGTCCATTACTTGGAATTATTGAAGGTTAATGTATATGTCTGATTTTACTCATTGGGAAAAAATTATGTAAGAATTCTGATTTTTTCCTTCCTTTAAGGAAGAGGATTGCATATGGAATGCTTAGATTTATAGCAACTGAGGCATTTATTTCCAAAGATACTATATTCTTTGACATACTCTGTGGATTTTATCAAGTATAAAGTTTCCAATTCCATGAGTTTCCAAGGTTGTAGTAACTGTATCTTTACTATGAGGAAAGTAGATGTGACTTTAGTTTATTTCTCTATGAGATCACTTTATGGCAATTAATGGGAGGACAAAATGATAATGTCTGGTAATTTTAAGTCACCTTAAAAACAAAATCAAAGTAAAAATAGATGCAGAAAAAATCCATTCTCTTAGACATAATACCATGTAAGTTATTTTTGAATGGATACCATTTCATTACAGAATTAATCCACAGTCAATAGTAAAATTTTGGATAATATACAGAAGCATTCAAGAATAAATAAAAACCACTCATATTCCCACTACAAACTTATATGCCTTAAATGTGTTTCATTTTTCAGGCTTTTTCGTATGTGTGTTGTATGTATGTATATGTGTGTGTGTGTGTGCGCGCGCGTGTGTGTGTGTGTGTACACATACACATACACATTTTCCATGAGTAAAATCAGACAGGATATACAATTTATTGCTACTTGTTTTTTCAATAAAATATCAAATAGTTTCTCCTTTTGTTAAAAATTTCTCAGATACATTAACCAGATATTATTTAGTGCAAAGGCTTTATGACTATTGCCTCTTTGTGTTATGGATTCTGTATTAGTTAGAAATGACTCTTTATCTGTATTTTTCCCTGACCCCCGCATTGTCTTATATTAATAGTGCCAAAGAGAATTTTTTTTATTTTGAGAAAATATTTGCCTGTTCTTTATTTTTAGCCTTTCATGTCATTTTATTTAGATACGCTTTTTGCAAAAAGCATATAACTGTCTTAAAAGTAAAATCCTAACTAAGAGTCTTTTCCTGTTGATAACAGAGTTTGACCTATTTGCGGTCATTGTTATAATTATTATATAAATTGTGTATATTCCAACTTGTTTTGTGCCCTAAGTTTTTGCCTTCTTTTTTTCTTTTTTAATGATGGTGGTGGGGAAGGGAAGGGACCTTCCTTCATTCTTCTTTTCCAGAGCATTTTGTTTGTTGATGATCCCTAGTTTAAAAGGAAGGCTTCTAGTTTCTCTAATGGTTATTCTTAAGTTTTCCAGTGTGCTTCTAAAACTACATTTATGTAACTATCAAAGTCATAGAGCATTAATCTGGCTTTTTTGTGAAACTTGAAACAATAAATGCTTTTCTTTTTTCCCTAATCCAACATACCCACTTATATTAATTGAACTTGTGATTCGTTACAATACTCTTTTTTCGTTTCAGTTTTTAAGCAATAAGGATCAATTCTTGGAAAGAGCAAAAATGGGCAAACAATTTTACAGTCATACTTAAAACAACCATGTACTCTTATGTCTATATATTTTACTGGTTCTGGTGGTATCCTCAGCCCTTTTTATAGTGCAGTTTTTGCATTTGTAAAAGTTTTAAGTTGAATTCCAGTGTTAGTATACAGTGTAATGTTAGTTTCAGGTGTGCAGTATAGTGATCCAACACTCCAATACATCACCCGGTGCTCCTCACAACAAGGGCACGCCTTAATCCCCATCACGTGTTTATTGATTTAACATTTTCTTTTCAATTTTTTTTAACGTTCATTCATTATTGAGAGACGGAGCGTTAATGGGGGAAGGGCAGAGAGCGAGGGAGACACAGAATCCGAAGCAGGCTCCAGGCTCTTGAGTTGTCAGCACAGAGCCTGACGTGGGGCTTGAACTCACGAACCGTGAGATCATGACCTGAGCCGAAGTCAGACGCCCGACCCACTGAGCCACCCAGGCGCCCCTGATTGAACATGTTTTGTTATTTGTTCTGGCACAGTTCTTTTCAAGGTTTGTTTTCATTTGTCTGTGGCGCCTCTGTATCATATTTAAAATATTTGTGCATCGTAGCCATGAAATCAGTCTGAGAGGGGACAGAGGTCTTAAGCCCAGAGCTTTTCCTTCAGAGCTCCATCAGCGTTACTTCATATCGCTTTCCGGTTCTTGTGCCATGTGGGCGGAGTCTAATGCTGGCCCCATTGACGGTGGCGGAGGTAGTCTGCACTCCTTTCGTCGAAGGTTTCCTGTAGAAAGTCTTTATATGTTTACATATATATGAAATTTAAAATCCCCCTGCATGTGTCTAGATATGGTTTCCTTCTTTTTGAGTTTACCTACATTACTATATGTTCTTTCACAGCTTTTAGAGCAGAGCCCTGTTTCATCTCCTATCGCATTTCTCCCAGTATTTTATAAGGTTTTGTTTGTTTGCTGTCTGTATTCTTCTCTCCAAAATTGATGTTAAATGACATTGGATCCTCTGCCTCTGCCCTTCGTGTCTCTCATTTTTTCTCTCATTGTTTTCAGTTCTTCATTCTTTCCCTCTGCATCCTGGGGCACAGCTGGTTTGATTTGATCTTTTGTGCCTACATGCAGGGGTTGTATGCACCTCCCTGCCAGCTTTCCCAGCCCCTCTTCATTCCTCTCCATCACCATGAGGCTCCTCTAACCAGCCATTAGGGAAGACATTTCAGATGCAAGATTCTTAGCTGATCCTGACACATAATCATCCCTTCACTGGAGAGTTTCATTTCTGCATTTATTTTTTCGAAATAAAAAGTTTCAAGTGCATGCTGCCCTTCATTAAATGTAACTTAAGAAGATTCCTTATAATTTCAAGTGGTTGGACAAAGGGTAAGTTCACATCATCTCTGGGCCTCAGTTTTTCCATCTGCAAAACGGTGATTGGACTGTGATTTCTCATTTCCTTGTTAGTTACATTACCTACCATATTGTTTACTCTAAGTGACATTTATCAAATTAATCATCTTAAGAGCTAAAGCATACTGTCTGGACAGAACTTATTCCAATTGCAAGGAGCTTACTAATATGTGAATTTCACTGTTAAATGTGAATATCTTGATTTCAGGATCTATATTCCAAACGCAAGGCCCATAACTACAAAACTATTGCTAGCAGAAAGAACTGGGTTGGAATATCTGGTTTCCTAAAGACACCTCAAGAATCAAGATTAATATTCCTTCCATTATTTGCTGGGCACAGGGGAAAAGAATACGATTCCACAATCAGTTTTCTCTGACTTCCTGGAGTTACTCAAATTGTCAAAGAATTTGTTCTAGCTAATCTGAATGCATAAGAAAGTCTGTAATCCAATTTAAAATGGATTTTTCCTCCAAGAAATAACATCCCTAAGACTAGGAAGTTTGTCACTCACTGTGGTTCCTTTCTTATAGATATGTCATTCACTATATCAATGTGTCTTCTTTTGGAGACTCTTAACTTTTAGATAAAACACCATTATTAAAAGGTAGCATAGCAGAACCTGTCTGCCTTTTGTGTATGAGGATAATGTTGATAGTACAACTATTTTGGGAAATTACTTGCAATGTAGACAATAAGATGGACTAAGGTTGATACAGAAGTTGAATGTTGATGTTTCTCCTTTGGAAAGAGCCTCTTGTACAAGATAAGAATACCAATTAATAACATGTTATATTTACATATCATTTAACCACTTACAGAATGATTTCACATGCATTATCTTATTTAATACACAAGGCAGCCGTATGATGTAAATTTTGTTATCTCTATTTTATGAATGAAGAAAGTGAGTCTTGGACAAGTTGTGTCCTCTCCTCATGGCATAGCTGGTAAGTGGCTGATGTTCAATTAAATGTCTCCTAACTACTGCCAGATGCATATGTGGAACTGGGGTGGTAGTTGAAGTTTTGTCTTTCATTTGTAGATTAGGAAGATTTAGGTCAGAAAGGGAAATGATAATACTAAACTACACACAAACTTACTTCATCTGGATAATCACCTGTTAAGGAGACTGTTAAGAAAAGTTTTCTCATGAGGGAAAAGCAATATAAAATGATCTCCAGGATTCCTTCCAAACTATACATTTTTTATTCCTACCTCCAAAATACACATACACACACACGCCCACACACACAGGGCAGGGGGATCTTAAAGACAATTTCAGTTGTTACTCATAATAAGATAATAATAATAATAAGAAGAAGAAGAAGAAAATAAAGAAGAGTATAAGCTACCTGAATGTTTGCCTCTTCTCTGGTATGTAGAGCTGTTAAAATACTCCTTGTAAAACCTGAACTATTAATAAAAAACTTACAAGTCAGAAATCTGAAATAAGGACTCAGGTTGTGAAAATATTAAGCTAGATACGATGATTTTAATTACTCCTTTGTCTCAATTATTCTCATCTTGATGATATAATAAGTACAGCATCATACTCTAATTTCTGTTATTATAATTCTGTGCCCACATATGTCAGATTTAATATTCATTTGCTCGCCTTTATGTGGAGCCAGATGGAAGAGGTGCATTGCCTATTTATAAGACTAGCTGCTATTAGTGAATTTTCCAATTCCTTCAGTGACTAACAGTAGGTGCAGTTGAGGATGGTTTAGGACTGCATTAGAAATGCCAGAGCAATAATCCAAAGTAAATAATGTGGTGCTATGTATCCCAAAAGATCGTGCTGATTACTAAAATAGACACAATGCCATTGACCTCAATTATAATAATGCATGCTGCAGAAGGCTCAAGTATGAATGGAGAACAGATAATTCTGATATAATAAACAGAGCTTTGATCTTGGAAGCCATTTATACAATGTTGTAAACATCAGTTATGTGGTAAATACCAAAAATTGTTTTACAAGCTATGGTGATTCTGTGGTTATATGCCCAACAGAAATGTGTGCTTAAGTTCACGAGAAAGGTATGTACGGGAGTGTTTGTAGTGGCACCCACCATTCACAGAAGCCCAAACGTGAATTCACTCCATTGCCCGCCAACGGTGAATGGATAAATTGTGGCACATTCACACAGTGGATGCTCTACAGCTGTGGAAACAAGCCGACTCATAAGTACACACAACAACATGTGAAGCTCACAAATGTAATGGTGACTGACATGTTTGAGCCAAACTCAAAACAGTAAATGCTGGGTGATTCCATTCACATAAGATACAAAAACAGACATCACTTATCTACTATATAAAAATTCAGGGCTCTGGTAAGAGGGGGAACAGAGGGGCTTCCGGGACCAGGTTCTGGTTCGTGAGCTGGTGCTTGTGACAGGAGTGTTCATTTGGTGAAAACAATTTACAGTCTGCGCATTCTGAATGTAAGGTGTACTTCAGTAAAAAGTTTGCAAAGCAAGATTACCTCATTGAAGCGGCTCTCCCAACAACATTACTTCACAGGTTTCTGTAAGTGGACCCGTGACAGTCTGACGTGTCAGTTAGTTACACCAAGCTGGAAGGAAGCTGCCCGGCCTTTCCTGCCACTCCAGAGACCTCTAATGTCAGGGCAGAGGGAGCAAACATCCAGGGTGAAGGCTGCTAATGACGTCACCCAGGCCCCTGGGCTGTCGGCCAATGCAGGAGGCCGGTGGCCAGCTTCCCTGGTGTCCCGTCACTGAGGCCTGGGTGTCACCCCGTCTGTCTAGTGAGATGGAACTGCCCCTGTGTCAGCTTCAGCCTTCATTTGAACTTCATAGTCCACGTTGCTCATCTTAGGTTTTAACCTGCTTTGCACGTCTCTATCATGGGTGAGAAATAAACAGATAGAACAGAGTACAATGTTGACACTTCACTGCATTGGGGATTAGGAGACCTTGCTCTTCAGCCTTGTGTTCTGGAATCTATTACCCAGCTGTTCGCCTGTGTTTTGCTTCCTTGAGTGGGGTAGAAAGATGACTTTTCCCTCCATGAGACAACAGGTCTTGTAGGAGGAGATATCAGGATAATGAAAGCAGACTTAAATTCCTTCTAGTATAATGTATTTTTCATGGAAAACCATGGTTTTACCCTGGAATGAAGCCTTCCACACACATGAAATAGGCTGAGTCTTCCATCAAGGGGTAATTGGCCAGGTTTCTGTGCTATTTAAACTAGCCTGTGAAGTAGATGACAAAATCTCAGAACAAAATAGCATGTACCACTACTTGGAGTATTTCCTGGACAAGGATCCGCATGCACACAAGCCTGACACCCTGCCTCTTCCTCACATCCCAGCCACCCACACGTTTATCTAAGAATTCTTTGCTGGTAATTCACAAACACCAAAAAAGTCTTTTAAAAAAAGGAACTAAGAACCGTGTTCCATTAAACTGCAAACTGATGTTCTACCCTGTGCACGAGGAAAACCTCTGAGTCTGTGCCCAGCATTTCCGGGCCAGCTGTGTGTGGGCAGCCACTTTCGTGTCCCCGCACTCACAGCAGATCTTGGCTCCTTTTGACAGTTGCTTCCAGCAGGTTCTCATCTTTGTTCACAGGGATAAGTGCTAAGGATTTCAGCATGGTATCCCTAGCTATCATATTTCTAAAAATCGAGCTAGTGGCTGGTGGCAAAAGAAGCCATTGCTCTCCCTCGTTATCTGCGACTTCACATAATTAGTGTTGGGAGTGACCAGTGGAAACTCAGAGATGGACTGGCTATGTGCCACTCTGGTGGAGGTGTGGGTAGGGCTTGCAAGGGAAGCTCTTTGCAGAGAAGGATGCTTTTCTGGTCACAAAACAAACTGCGCTGGAATCAATAGGAAGTACCAGATAAATTTAAGTATACAGCCACACCTCGATGCGAAGAACATTTGGGCCCAATGACTGAAATCCCACTCTTCTTTAATACAGGAAAACAAATGGCAAGGCTCGAGAAGAACAATGTACTTGATGTTAATCAATTTTGCTGTTACTTAAAGATATTTAAAAATAAGGCCATGTAAGTGGCCAATGAAATTTTTATGTGTCTTAAGGGTTTCTTTTGAATGGAATAGCTGGGTACTAATGAGAAAAACACTGCAGAAATTTGTGACTTAAAAATAGTTAAAATTTGCATTTACATCTTCAATAAAAATAATTATTTATGTCTTTAACAAAAATATATCACCCAGAATGGCTTATGTTTCTTTTTCATACAGTTTTCAGCCTTTCATTGAACAAGCATTTGTAGAATGTCCTTTATATGCCCAGCATTGTGCTAGGTATAGATCTGGCCCTGTTTCTAGAAGCTTCCAGTCCAGGAGAGGAGATGAATAATACCTATAATGTTAATTAAATGGTGTGAGAACAGTATGCTTGGGGTGTTATGTGTGGGTGGTCACATGAGAGTCCCTGGAACTAATCGAAGAGTTTCAAGAAAGGTGTCCCAGAAAAGTTGGTAGCTTCCTCAAGTCCCAAAGGATGAGTAAGATTTAAGCAAAAGGGGAAAGAAGGGATGTTCCAGCAAGAAAGAGTAGCTAAGACACAGAACGTGTGTGTGCGTGTGCGTGTGTGCGTGTGTGCGTGTGTGTGTGTGTGTGTGTGTGTGTGTGTGTGTGCTTGCATGTAATTTCAAACATCTGGAGCTTGGACTTGGGTGGTGATAGTGGAGGATGAAGGATGACAGATAAGGCTAATGACGTGACCAGGGCCCATGCCCACTGTGCTCCTAAAACATTCTAACCTTTCCTGATCCTGGGCCTTCATAGCTTCTCAGATAAGAGGTTGAGAGCCGACATGTCATCTTGCATTCAGGTCTGAGTGTGTTCAGCCTGTTTGGTCTTCTTCTTGGATGCCTATGCTGGTGGCCGGCTGGTGCCCGCTACTAACACAGCCAATACAGTAAAAGTAAGGGCCAGCTGCTTCTCGTGTTACTAATACAAAGTCTTAGGCATTCTTACCGTGAGTTTATTCAGTGTTCTCCAGTGTTCAGGATATGGGCATCAAGGATACTTATTTTGGAGGTGCCTGGGTGTCTCAATCAGTTAAGCGTCCAACTCTTGATTTCGGCTCAGGTTGTGGTCTCGCAGTTTGTGGGTTTGAGCCCCACATCGGGCTCTGTGCTGACAGCATGGAGGGAGCCTGCTTGGGATTCTGTGTCCTTTCCCTGCCCATCCCTCACTTTCTTTCTGTATCTTTCTCAAGTTCAAAAAAAAAAGAATATTTATTTTCTAACAACACCATTGTGGCTTCATTGTCAATAACCCACTGAGATTTTTTTAATGATACTTCAAGATTAGGTTTCTGTTGTGTGCCAAGGATTTGACATAGGTTGCCATATTTAATCGTCACAACAAGAGTTTTACAGTGGATCTGATCTCGTTTCATAGATGAGGAAACTGCGGCTGGTTTCAGAGGGGTGGCCATCTTGTTATCAATAAATGGCAGAGCCAGCATTTGAATACATTTATTTGAGCTCATCGTTACACTAAGTGCCGTCTCCCTCCCCTACTCTTGAACCCAGGAGGCAGCCAATGACTGCTGGGGAAGTTTCTATACCTCTGGCCCCTGGTCTGGCCAGCTCAGGCCCTGCTGCCCCTGCTCGGGCTTAGCATTCTGAGAGGTCTGTGAACTTAACTTGCTGTGGCTATTTCATAGAACTTCTCTGTCCCTGCCATTCCTTGCTTCCCCACCTCTTCTGCTCCCTTCCCCAGACTGACCTCAGCCCCTACTGCACTGAAAAAATAACCATCCGGTCATGCCTCCTTCCCCATGGGCAGAACAGAGGAGTCTTCCTGCTGAGTGCCAGTGTGTGATACCCACCCTGCCCCTTGTCACCCATCTGCCTGTGAACCAATCCCTTTCTTTCTAGGGGCATCTTCCCCATAAGAGCTAAACACATTCTTAGTACAGCTATATGAAGGAACACTACTCAGCAGAGAAAATATACAAACTACAACCAGACACAGGGGCAGGACTCTCACAAATGTCCTGTTATGCGAAGAAGCAACACCAAAACAACACCTTCAGCGGGATGCAAATTACAGAAAGTCCTACAACAGGCAAAACCAAGCACTGTTGTATAGGGATACATGCAGAGCTGGTGAGACTGTGTAAGAGCCAAGAAGTGACAGAGGGAAGAAGGAATTGGTGCGGGGCACGCTGGGGACTGTCGCAGTGCTGACAGTGTTCTATTTCTTGACCATGATGGGAGATACGCGAGTATTTGTTTTATAATTATGTTTTAAACAAAATACATACGTCTTTTGGTATTTTGTATATAGGAAACATCCAATAAAAAAGAATAATAAAAATGTAAACATACCTAAATATCTTTTATTAAAAAAAATCTTCTTTTAACCCGAGTCCCTCTATAACTTTTTACACGTCCCCCCTCCAGCCTTCACCCCCAGATATCCTGAGGGGTGCTGTGTCCCTCCCTACCTGCCCCTCCAGCCCTCCTTCAGCCCTGTCATGTGGCTCCCAGGTCACCTGCTGCCCCCTTGTTGCTGAACCGTGTGGTCATTTCTAAACCCCATAGGTCCTGCAGCATTGATAGGGTCTCTCTATCTCCCATTTCACTGCTACTTTGGTTGTCACTGACCTCTCTTTGCCTGGTTTCTAGGACATTACTGTCTCATGTCCTTCTCTTCCTCCTTAGTCTCCCTTGTTGGCTTCCTACGTGACCTGCTCCTACCATACTCTTCCTCAGGGTCCTTCCCAGGACTGCCTCTCCTCACTGCACTTCAGGGACTCTTCACACTAACTGTGGATGGAATCACCCAGAAAGCTTTGTAGAAGCACTGATGCCCAGGTCCCACCTCCCAGAGATTCTGACTTTACTGACTTGGGGTGGGACCCAGCTTGCAGGATGGCCTTACAGCTCTCCGGTGTGGACGGGGGCTGAAAGCCACTCCTCTCCTGCTTACTCTGCAAACTCACGGCTTGGTCATTACCGTGGTTTCAGTGACCTCTAAGTGCTTGTGACGTCTGGCACTCCTCTAGCCGAAGACACTCCTGAGCATGGACCTGTATATGCAACTAACTGCCCAATGAGCACCAACTTTGGGACACTGGTTTGACACCTCACTCTTGTCGTGTTCAAAGCTGCCCTTGTTGCCCCTGCCGAATAGTGAGTGGTATGATCATTTATCCTGACTTACAAAATGAGAAATAATTCTTTTTTTTTTTTAAATGTTTATTTATTTTTGAGAGAGAGCGGGCTGAGTCTGTGCAGAGCCCGACACAGACCTCTATCTCACGAACCAGGAGATCATGATCTGAGCTGAGATCAAAAACCAGATTTCAGGGGCCTTGAGAAATCATTCTTAACCTGTCCTCCTGTCTTACAGGTGGCATTTAGTCAGTCACCCGATCTTGCCAGTAGGGTCTGCTTCCTCCGTGGTCTCAACTGTGCCACTTGAGTTCATGCCATTCTCTCGCAGTGACTCAGCCCTCTCTTGTCTGTTTCCCCTGCTGCAACCAGACTGGTCTTTCCCAAATGTTAAGGAGACCATCTCACCACTCTGCTTTAAACACAACTCAAGAGCTCCCCATTCCTTGCAAAAGCATTAACATGACTTATGAGGCCCTTCTGCACTGCAGCCATTCAAAGATTCCAGCCTCACAGCAGCTGAATGTGCTTTTCCTACTTCTGGAAATCCTCTTACTGTCCCTGTTCATGCATACACTTCCCTTGGAGACCCCCCACTCATTGTGACACAACTTAGACCTCATTCTTACACCTCCATGGCTTCCCCGTCCGTGTTGTGGGAGTTCCTGTGTGCCCCCAAAGCATACCCCGCTCCCTAGCATGCCTGTGGAACTCTTGTAGGCCCGTTGAGTTGTCTCCAGCACTGGACAGCGCTCCTGAAGGCGGCACCGGGTGCTGATCATCACTGGACTCAGGGTCCTCACCAAGTGCCTGGCACACATGTGACGGAAGTAGTAAGATAGCTTTTGTAATTTTTTTTTAAAAAACAGTGAAGACTTACAATATAAAGAATTAAATAGAAGACATTTTTCTGGGGAAATCAAATGGCACATATTTATTGAGCAACGAGAGATGCGATTTTCAAAATGTGATCCGTTTCAGTGATATTTTTGACTGTCTTCATCTGTTCAGGCTGCTATAACAAAATACCACAGGCTGGGTGTCTTCTATGTAACAGAGATTGATCTCTCACAGTTCTGAAGGCTGGAAGTGCAGATCAGGCTGTCAGCATGGTCGTGTTCGTGTGTGAGCCCTCCTTCTGGCTCATAGCCAGTATCTTCTCATATGTCCGCACGTGGTAGAAGGGACGAGAGAGCTCTGTAGAGTCTCTTTCACGAGAGGACTAATATCATTCCTAACGTCTCCACCCTCATGACCTAAGCCACCTCCCAAAGGCCCCCCCCATACCGTCACATTGGACATTAGAATTCCAGTATATGAATTGGGGCGGGGGCACAGACAGTCAATCTGTTGCACTATTTATTCCAGAAACATTGGTTGAAGTGCTGCTGTGTCTGCGGCCGTATGGTGGAAGCTGCAAGAAGTCATAAAGGGAATATACAGACTCACAGGAGCGTGTTGTCTAATAAGGGTGAAAAGATGTGAAATACATGAATATAGATGACTGAATACAGAAGAGAAAATGACGAATATCACAGAACAAGAACAGATAGTCCTTATGGTCTCAGTGGAGGTTAGATTAATTCACAGCAGAGCAGTCAGAGAGGGCTTCACAGAGGAAGTGATGTTCACACTGTAACGTTAGTGGTCACGAGCGCAGCGTGTGGACAGGGGAGGGACAGGAAGCTTCCTAACGGGGCAGGGGTGGTGCTGGCTGGTTTCTTCACCTCCTTCCCGTTACTTCTGTGCTTCATTTGCCTTCACCAGAAATCCATGTTTATCTGTGTGTGTGAACATGGGTGCACGCGTGTGTGGTGGTACATCCACCTAGAACACTTTCTGGCACATGGTAGGTGCTCAGTATTTTTGGAAGAAAGGAGGAGAGAATAAAGGGAGGAAGGAATTCACATTTGAATTTGGTTTTAATCTCTGAGCAGGTACACTATGGATATTACAGAGGTGAGGATGGTGAATTCCACGATCCTCCATACTTTGTGTAAGTGTATGCTGGAACAATTTAAAACACTTGATTTCAACTTTATTAGTATCTGGGCTTTCATTGCCCAGTTTTTGAAAAAAAAAAAAAACAGTTATGACAGTGAGGTCAAGTTGTCTTTGAATTGTCCCTTATTCGTAGGACATGAAAAGGAAACTGCCCCGGGAGTGGAGCAGAGGGAGGTAGTGGTTTAGTTCCCTTGGAAAGGTGCACCAGTGGGAGCGTCTGGGCGGCTCAGTCGGTTGATCTCGGCTCAGGTCATGATCTCACGACTCATGAGTTCAAGTCCTCCGTAGGGCTCTGTACTGACAGTGCAGAGCCTGTTTGAGATTCTCTCCCTCTCTCTCTTTATTTGCCTGGCTTTGTGGCCCGCCTCCCAACTCTCTCTCAAAATAAATAAATAAACTTGAAAAAAAAAAAAAAGAAAGAAAAGGTGTATCAGTGAGTATCTTTGAGAAATCCTTTTCTGTCCCTACTATCTGTATTTACCAAATAAGGAAAAGGAACAATAACAATTGCAGGATTGCAAGGAGCCTACTATAAAATATACTTATTTGTAATTCTTTCAGCATTTTGGAAGTGAGGTGTTATATAAATACAAGTTGCTACTCCTTGTTTTCCATTTGCTTTTTTTTCACACATCCCTCCAATTATATATGTGTCATAGTTTTGTTTTAAATGCCAACAAAGCTTTATCAGTTTTGTGGTTATACAATATAGCTTTCTGAACTATTTTTAATATGCTTCCTTTTTTGAGTCTTTGTTCTTCTCTCACAGTTTCTATAAACAGAGAAAGCAATTCCCCTTTTAGTGTATAAATATGTTAGCCGCCAATACTAATCAGATAACACTCAGGCATGCACAAAATAGGATAGTAGCTTTTAGTTCTCCAAAGACTCTTGTCCATCCCCTTTGTTTTGGTATCACTCTATACAGTTCTGGAAAGCATTTTCTCATCATTTTATCTTTCCTGAAATTGCTTTTGGGGAAACATTGAGTGAAAGATGCACTATACAAACAAATTGAATTAAATATAAAAGATGGATGATTTGGGCTCTGTTCTTCTGATGTGCTGGGGAGTTAACCAGGCACAGTTCATTAACACTAATGGAAAAATTCATCATTTACCATGTGCACTCCCAGACATTGTAGAGGCAATTTCTGCCCCTAATTTGCTACATAACTTGATTATTCGTAAATGTACTCTAAGATCCAGAAAGGAGCTATTTTTATCAATCATGCATCCTAAAGATTACTTCTCATTAATTTAAATGTGAATTCCATTGAGAAGAGACTTCCTTTCCAAAAATCAACTTTTTTTCCCCATAAAACATCTCTGACATCCTAGACACTATATTCTTAAGTTTCCAAATAATTGAAAGTATATACTTGCCATATTTTAAATGTAACTTACATTCTTGTTGTATTTTAAGTATGTTTCAAGATTCATAAAAAAATTGTTTTATCAATTTGACTCAGAAACCTATATGGAGTAGATTCCAAAAAATGATGGGCACCCCTTGCTTGTAGGGAAATGAGTTATTCAACAGCTCTGTCTCTGTGGTCCAAGACTGACACAGGATCTTAGCTGGCCAAGAATGTGCAGAGTGTCTGTTTACTTTATTCACAGGCTCTAGAATGTGCTACACCCAGTGTAAATACTTTTAAAGACACAGTCACTCACTTTTCTGGTCTCGTAAATGTGAAGCATCAAGGCAAAAGGAGAGGGATTTTATTGGAAGTACACTAACTACAAAGAAGAGAGAGAACCCTCAGTTGTCAAAGAATTTAGGATTAGAACCAGTCCCTTTTTTTAAAAAAAAAAAAGAGGTTTAAACATTTATATTATTGTTTTAGAGACAAAACAGAATTGTTTTTACAGTGACACGAGGTAAAGAATTTGGGTTCTAACGTTGGTAAGCAGGTGACATCTCTACTAGTTAACTGTCAGTGTTCCCTCGTTAAAAACGTGTTCGGGTGCTGGAAGGACAAGGACTGATGCTCCTTGCTATTTTGAACACCAGAGAAACAGAGTCACACGACCCGGCAGCAGGCTGCTTCTTGACTTCTGTATCTTTCCTGCACTTCAGCTCCATCTTACAGATTTCTAGGGACGAGGAAAGGCCACCTGCCGGGGAGCCTTGATGTGTAAGTGACCCTGTGGCCTGAAGTGGGGCCCTTGGCTGAGCAGCTTTGCTCTGCGTGAAGTTGGCCAGGGGCTAGTGTGCTTTGAAACATTAACGTGTCCTTAGTTTTTAAATCCTAGCTCACTTTTTGTAACTGTAGTGGCTTTATTAAGACACAATTCACATGCCATGTAATTCACCCATTCAGGGGTACAGTTCAGTGGGTGAATTCGGAGTTGTACAACATCTCCACTCTCAACCTTAGAACACTTCTGATCCCCGAAAGAGACCTTTACCACTTTGCCCTGCCCTGTTTTCACTCCTCTGTGCACTGCTACCTAGCTCTTAGCTCTTCCTTCTCTTGGGCTTCCCCCTCCTCATGCTCCTCTCCTGGTCCTCTTCTCCCTGTGTGCTTCTGTGCTTCGGTTCTCTTTCTTTTCCTCGCAGACTCTATGGTTCATTGCCATGGAGGGAGAGAGAAGAGGTGATGAGGGCGAAGGGCAGAGGGCAGGAGAGAAAGAAGAAAGAGACATTAGCCTGAAGGTCTGAGAGCATCTGGAGGTGAACATGAGCAAACACAGAAAGTAAGAACTCAGCTTCCAGCGCTTTCCTCCTCTCCTCCTGCTGACACACCATTCCTCCGAAGTTCTTTCCTACAAGCTCACCTGCCGTGACAACCCTGCACTCACCTTGGTCCTGTCCTTCCGTTATTCTCCAGAACAGTAACCCTGGACAGACTGCTGATGCAGACAGGCTGCTGTCACCGACTGCTTGCTCGCTCACTCGCTCGCTCTCCCCCTTTCTCTCTCTCTCTCACACACACTCCATAGACACAGGGGAGAGAAAGAGACACAAAAGCAGACCACAGTGTGTGTGCAACAACTGACTCATACAAATGTGTTGATGGGACATTTCAGAAATAACATTTAACTGCAACATTTATTTGTTCTATTACTAGAAGATTCAATTTTGAAACTTGACAGAGGTCTTGGGCATAAATGGGAGGAGAGAGTTTTCCCAGAGGAAACAGAGACATGCCGGCCTGCAAATCACTTGGTGAATATTGAGCAATTTCACTTCACCATATTAATTTCAAATAATCTCTTCTGACTTGTGGCAAATATTCATGAAAAGACACACCCCTAGCTCTGCAGCTCCATTGCCCAACAGGGGCACCCCCTCCCTTCACGCTGTGCACATCCCCCGAGGCCCGCCCTTATTCTGGACACAGATTCTGTTAGCAGTGGTGCCTGTGGGGTGACAGGAGACTCAGTGCCAGAAAGCACACCGGCCTCCTGCTTTTCTTTAGCAGAAAAAGAAAATATTAGAAAAAGACTGCGGGAGACCTTCTGTGTGTTGAAACCCTCGCGGGCCCAGGCATTTTCTGCGGTACACTGGGGCTTCCAGGAGGTCTGTGAAGTCAGTGAGAGTATGTGCCACATTCCCTGTGTATTTGCACACACACACTTGTCATCCAGGGAATCCATGATGTTCAACAGAATCTCAAAAGGACTTTGACCGTAAACAGGCTCCAGAGCAATACTGATGAATCATTCAGAAAGGTCCTACAGAGTGAAGAGCTCACCTGAGGGAGTGAGGCCTGGCAGAGGGGTGCTCAAGACAACAGAAGGCAGGGTCATCCACAGGTAGGGACTGTCACCCACGGGGTTGTTGCTAGAGAATTTGGAGTTGAGTATCGTAGAAGCAGGACATGCAACCTCGTGACCGTGATTATGACAGTGAGCGAACCCATCTGCATATGGGGACACACTTGCCTGATGCCTGCATGCATGGCATAAAAAGTAAAACCAGAAGGAAATAGAGAAAAATGTTGATGGTTTGCAGTGGGCGTAGAGGAGCATTTTTTCTGCCACTAACGTTCTACATTAGAAATTTTATGATTTATAAATTATATATTCTAATTTTTACAATTTTTAAAAAATGTAAACTTCAGTATGGAGTTTAAAAGCTAAAAATGAGACCAAATAAAACTCTGCTCAGGTCCTAAAGTAGTAAAATTCCCCAGTAATTTTCATGGTCTTAAACAGATATGGAAACCTTGCAGAAGCGTAGGTAGAAAGCATGGAGCTAAAATTGAAGTCTATAAGGAATCAGAACACTTACAAGGATTTTTCTGTCACACTGATGAAATTTAATGCGTCAATTGAGATTTAAACAATTTTGTAAATCCAACAAAGTGAGCAAGCATAGAGTACTTGAAGCCCCACAGAAACTTACAAACAAGGAAGGACCACTGACTTCCAGGATGGAGTCACAGGTTAATTTCATGTTTGTATCAAGCATTGTTTTAATAAGTGGCCACTGCTGCTCTAAAAAGAAATTGACCATTTATCAGAGAGAAGTCAACGTATAATAAATACTATTGAGAAGATTTCATGTTTCCAATGAAAAGAAATGCTGTTTTACCTCCACTCCGTTCCCTCCTCCAGAAAATCCCTGCATTCAGGTCTCTGCAAACATACCCATCTGCACAGACTCACAGCCTCCATGTACCAAAACGGGCAGGGGCCGGTGCTCAGAAGGCTGGGAGGAAGGGAGGTGAGACAGTCAGTGCTGTGCTCCCATGATCTTGACAAGCCTGTCTGCTGGGAGACGGACTCTGCTTCCATTAATCCTCAAGGATGGATTCCCAATCAGTGACTGGCTGTGAAATCCAGTTCTGTGAAATCACCCTGAGAGCAGTTTATGGACCTGAATCATCTATGCTCTTGCAAGTTGGAGCTCATTTCAGCTTTCTCAGATTGCAAAACTAACATATTTAGAGAGCTTCAAATGCCAGTTTATCTAGACAGATATACTAACAAAAACATGCAACTGCAACACTTCTATTAAAACTAATTTGTGCAAGCGAGTTTTTAAAAGATGGTAATTGACAAAATTAAAAACAAAAGAAAACTTTGTCTTTCTTTTCAAATATCACTTACCCTCTGCGCTACACCCAAGTCACCCTCCTCCCTGGGGACCTGCACCAGCCACAGCAGTGATGACTCTTTAGCACTAAAGCACACATCCTTGCTCCGTTTTAACCCGTGATGAATTATGGTCCCAACCTGTGATAGCTGGAATGCCAGAGGCCACCCATGATGCCCCAATTGTGTCTAGCATGGAAAGTGGCAATGCGAGAGGGCTGAGAGTCAGCCTGTGTGTGGGGACTGAAGCAGGGGACAGAAGCCTAGTCACACCATGCCGCACCCATTGTCATGTCATGAGATAATGTGGGAGACTCAGTGGTTAACCAGTGATGCAAAAGAATTTGACCTCCAGCCAGGTATATAAGGTAAAGTGTGCAGAATAAGCAAAACCTTTGGAGCTTTCGGGGAAGCACCGAGGAGTCCACTAACACATGAGAGCAGCAGCCAGCCTGTGTTCAGGCTAGAACTTGGGGGGCACATCCGTCCTCTGCTGCAGCCACAGGTGCCTGCCGGCACACCCCAAGTGTCATCTCCCTGTCCGACTTCTCATTCTGTGTGGTTGTCTGCTGGGATCACCTGCAGGAGTCCAGAATTATCCTGTCCGTCCTGCGGTTTAAAATGTTAGAAACAAAGGACACTATCTCACCCCCTAAATCAGCGATGCTGCCTCACCCACCTTGATCATCACACTCACAAAATTACATCTCAGTGTTCTCTTTAGCAACTCCCAGATTTACTAAGTCTCCCAGCCCCACTGATTATTTTTCTGCAAGATGTATCAGAATTTTTCTTCTGTTCCTGTAGCTCTTATGAAGACCCTCATGCCCATTGTCCAGATCCTGTCCCCGCCACACCTCAGGCTGGTCCTGTGGGCCAGAGCCACTAGAATGACCTTCCTGATCTTGGCACACCAGCTTTCCCAACTTGAAACCTACTGCATCTCTAACCACTGGAAACTCTTAGACAGGCATTCGGGCCCCTCCTATGGTGAGCAGGTGTCATCCACAGTCCTGCTCCCTGGCCCACTGGGACTCTTCTCCCGGTCCTGCATCTCTGTCTCCACCCTTGGGACTGACTTAAACCAGTCCTATTTCAAGAACCTGCCCCTGTGCCCTCCTCAGTCCTCACTTAACAAACAGCAGCAGCAGTAGCAAAAACGATTTTATGAAAACATTCCCTTCCTAGGTTTTATTTATTTAATGCAATACTGCATATAATGAGGCATGCGCTTATCATAATGCCTGGTTGTATATTAAATATTAAGTACATATTCCTATTGTTAAATTATATCATGCATTATTAAACATGTACTATCCATAATACAATAAACCACAACAAACAGCTTCTTTTATCTTTTAGATCTTTGTTTGGTTTCTGACCCTTGGGGTAGGATCTTTGCCATACTTGGGTTACCATAATGCCTAGTACAGTGCTGTGCGCACAGTGGCATTCTGAAAATCTTTGTGGATGAAATGAAATGGCAGCTGCTTTTGCCTCGTACCGGCCTCCACTAAAACAGGATACTGTTTGGATGCTCGTGTAGCTGTTAGGTAGAATGTTGTATTTGGCCATGTGGATGCAACCTTAGTGAAGATGTATGTAGATAATGAAGTATTTAAATTCTCATTTAAAAACATGCTAGGGACAGAGCTTTAAAGTCTTTTTCTGGCAGAAAATCAAGGCTATCTCTTCTCTATTTTCTTCTCCTTTCTCACAGTTTTATAAATTACAGCTTGTCCCAATAAAAAATTATCCAGATGGCCAGTTCTTCACATTACATTTCGTTCCATGCAAGGAATGTGCCTTTGTTTCTAAAGAATCCCGTCTTTAGTACATGTACTATTCTTGTGGCAACTCAGTAGATTTCAGAATGAAATTTAAAAAACACCAAACAGCTTAAATTCTTAAAGTATTCTAATTTCCCCACTTGCTCTCTCTACGTCATCAACCATGCCAAAAATGTTATGTAAATATATTAATATCATCAATATCCATTTGACAGAGCACCTAGTATATGCAAGGCATTTTGCCAGATGTTCCAAAATTTTTATTTTTTCCAAAACATTCAGAGAAAGCTCGAATGCCAGAGGCAGGTTGGCACAGTAGCTGAAAGTCTAAACCTTGGCATCAGCCTACCTGGGTTTCAATCCTGTCTCTACAACTTCTTAGCAATGTGGCCTTGAACGACTGACTGAAAATCTCTGTGCCTCAGTTCCTTCATCTCTAAAATGAAGATAATAATAGGGATACTGTGAGAATTGAATGGATTAACATACAAAGAGAGCTTAAATCAAGATATGGTGTAGCGTAGGGTGAAAACTTCAGAAGTATAACCTGTTATGAATATGAGACTAGACTAATGAAGCTGTTTTGGTGGTATCTTTCTTTAAATATTTAAAGAATCCTCCTCCCTAAATTTGGTAGAAACAAAAACATCCGTATATGTATTTTGGATTAGCCTGGTAATCTTTTAGAAAATACTTTACACGTTGATTCTCGATACCCAATAGCTAAATTACTTGAACAATATTTTAGAATAGTTTATGGTAGGAAAAGTAGTATTGATCATCTTTTCTTGAAAGAAGGAGACATTCATTTTTAACCTTGATTACATTGATGCCCCCAATCTTTAATATCTCAAGATTGTTTTATTTAAAAATAAAACAAACCCTGTTTTTAAACAGCTCCCTTCAAGATTTAATGAAAGATCTCTAATTCTAATGTTGGTTCTTATTTCTAATTAGGATGATACTGCTTTACACACACTAAATTACAGTACACATTTGCCTTTGGTGTGTTAACTAATTTAGAGGAAAGAGAATTGGCAATCAAATTCTTTAATATGGAGTCTGCCTGTGCATATTTGAACCTACAGATGAGTTTTTATTTGCAGACTGTGGAATGATAAAAGGTCACTTCCTAAATTGAGATCTAAACTCCAAAAGACTCTTTACTGCACTGCTTACAGAGAATGATGGGGCAGCAAGACTTCTGTTAATTTTCCTTTATCTGTTAGTGTTTGGAACTTCTTAGCTCAGGCAGTTGAAGGCTGCCTGGTTCTCTGACATGGGCTGGTTTGGTTTTGCTTTTTCCATCACACAGACTGCACTCCTAGTCTTAGGTTATGGGTTTGTCAAATTGACGGTGAATTTATCATTTTGAGAACAAACATCCCAAGACAGCATTTGAATGACCTGTTCAACATTGGGTCAATATTAGCATTTAAACAAGGGTTACATGCTTGTGAGTGTGTCTAAATATATGCATAGGTAAACATATGTTCATGCATATCCAAATAGTTTTTGACAATTTTATTTAAATTAAATATATTAAATTTAAAGCCATCCAAAAGATGGAATTTTTTCATTATGATCCATAGCCAAATTACATGCCTTTAGTTTATGGATAATTTTTAAAAATTGTCCTTGGAACATTTTTAAGTTGAATTCTTCAGATGCCCTTTGGACAGCTGTCCTGAAAAAAGCTTTCCCTTCTGAGTGAAATTTTGTTTTAAGACAATGCATATTTATAGAAAGAAGAAAACTATACTTTAAAGACCTTTGCAGAAATTAAATGTATTTCAAATTAGAATACTTCAATTGAAAATGCACTTGAGAATTTAAGCCATAAAAAGTAACCTTGAGATGTTCGTACCACTTAACCAAAATATTGAAATTAAAAAAGTGAAAACAACTGGTGTATACTAATAAAAATGTCCTTTGTAATAACAGAAACACAAAATAATTACTGTAATTGTTTTGATTGAATTAATAATGTAGCATCTTAATAACTGTTTAATTTACTGCTTAATTTAACCATATAAATAGTATTCTGTTCGAAATTTTTAAACGGCAGATTCTATTCATCAGATTTTCTCCGTGCATAGATTATACAAATTACTTACTTAGTACATTAAGCTGGTTTCAGCATAAAATTTTAAATGTCATTACTGTGCCATTTAGTACACCATCACATTCCTTTAGAATAATTTAGAATTTTTTGAAATTTAGAAAATTTGGTAACTGTCTACTAAAATATTTTAGAGGAAAGAGTACACACACACACACACACACACACACACACTTTAACTCTCATTCTTTAAAAGAATTTGTTTTAAGTGTTTCATTTATTTTTTGAGAGAGAGACAGAGAGACAGAGTGTGAATGGTGGAGGGGCAGAGAAAGAGTTATACACAGAATCTGAAGCAGGCTCCAGCTCAGAGCCTGACGTGGGGCTCCAACTCATGAACCATGTGAGATCATGACCTAAGCCGAAGTTGGACGCTTAAATGATTGAGCCACCCAGGAGGCGCCCTTCTCATTCTTGATGCATCTTTCCTTCCCTGTCTAGTTTAGTGAAAACATTACCTGCAACAGAATAGTTCAAACAACATTTTTGTATACTCAGTTAAAGAGTATCTCCTAATTAATATCAAGTAAATGTCATATGTTAGATTTGACTTTTTACTATTAGAATAGACATTAATGAAACGACCAAGTTCAAATCTCACATGAAACAAAAATAAATGGAGATTGCATTTTATTTTTATCTATTTCTGTGTACACCAGTGGAATTCCTATTCTTGGCATAGAGTCTAGCCTTATCAGTTTCAAATTTGTGAGTATTTTGAAAACCACATTAGGAGCCGAGGGGACTAAGTTGTGATAAGGGCTGAATATTCTCCAGGAAGCGGCTGGTTCTCCACCTCTGCAGCTGGGCCTTTGTTGTTTCATCTGGGCAGTGGGCAGAGATGCCAGAAAGTTTAGATTATTTTTTCTCTAAGAACAGAGGCAGCTTTTAGGAGGAAGGATTCAACCTAAATTAGCTAAATAAGGGGACTGGAAAAAGAGCCAAAATGGGTTGAGTTAGAGGATATTGATTAAAGGAGTGAAGTTCTGTGCTGATTGAGATAGTTAAGTCTTTTTTTCTGGGTTTTATGTTTGAAATCCTGCATGGCATCAATTCGAGTGACATCCGTACATGGATAAATTACAGGTATGTGTATTTTATATCTATGTATCTGTTATTTCCTTAGTAACTGATAACCTCCTGAGATGCTAAGGCATAAAATAGCCCAATCTTACTCAGTTTACACTTATATGAATAATTTATGTTCTTATATTATTTTAAGGAACTTAGAGAAGATGCATATATACAAATAATAGTATAATGAGATAAATATTCATAAAAACTGGAAAATTTGTGTTAAATCTAGGAAGCATTGATTTTTCTGATATGACCAGAATTTAGGTTTTATGGATGGTTAAAATGAAGAGGGCTCTGCAAGGCAGTCAGATCAAGGGGATCCTTGAATGTATGCAAAAGAATTTCTTTCTTTTTTTAAAAAATTTTTTAATGTTTATTTTTGACAGAGAGAGACAGACAGAGCATGAATGGGGGAGGGTCAGAGAGAGAGGGAAACACAAATCTGAAGCAGGCTCCAGGCTCTGAGCTGTCAGCACAGAGCCCAACGCAGGGCTCGAACTCACAGAGCGCAAGATCTTGACCTGAGCCGAAGTCAGATGCCCAACTGACTGAGCCACTCAGGCGCCCCACAAAAGAATTTCAATTTGAGTCTAAGAGTGCACATTTATAACAGGTAGAAGGAAGGAAAGAAATAATGCCTCCTTTTTCCTGAACTTCATCTACAATATGAAAATTGAATCCTTATAACTAACAGCATTATGAATTATAGATGCATAAACTAGGGTTGGAACAGCCTTCATCAAATGCACGTGCACCAGTTATTATATTAAGCACTCTGCATCCAGTATAACCCTTACATCGACACAGTGAGTAGAATGAGATTCTTCATGTTACATGTGAGGAGACCATGATCTGTAGAGGATGAGGACTGGCGGTAGAAGGAGGATTGAAACTCAACCTGGTCGCTAAAGCCTCTTTTGCTGCAGAATCCCTCAGGTGCTTTAGATGAGTAGAATAAATTATACCCTGAAAAAGAGAGGTAAAGACAGGAAGAGCCTTCAGTAAAGTTTCTTAACATTAAAATCATCATTAGGAACCAGAAAGATGGAGCAGACAAATTTTTCTCTATTACTCCCACTAAAACGTGGACTTTATATATAAAAGAAACATGAAGGCTATGAAAAGTGTAGAGGAGGAGGCAGACCAGTTAGAGACCTTAAGACCTGAGTAATGGCACAGTGACAAAATTCCCTGTGTTTTCTTTCTCCGCACATATCCTAGACTCATTGTTTTCATTTATTCACTTGTTTTAAGTGCATTGATAATTGCTTGTTAAAGCATGGTTTTTATTATGGCTGCTTTGCATTTCTTGTGAACTAATTCTATCATTTGTGTCATCTTGATGTTGGCATTAGCAGCATGCAAATATGCAATTATAGAGCTCACTAGTAAAAGTAAATATACATTCAAATTCAGAATAGTCTTAATAGTGTAACGGTGGTACATCAGTCACTTTAACTCTAAAAAAAAAGGTAAATGAAAAAAGTTTAAAAATAGCTATAGCTATAGTAATCTATTATAGATTAACAATATAAAAAGATGTAAATTGTGACATCAATAACATAAAAAATGGGAGGGAGAAGTATAGTGGTTTAAATACAATGGATTTAAGTTATTAGCTACCTAAAATAGATTATTATAACTATGTTTTATATAAACCTTATGGTAATCACAAAGAAAACAAACCTGTAGTAGATACACATACTATAAAGAAATAGGAATCAAAGTATATTGTAACAAAAAAAACCCATCAAATCACAAAGGAAGACAGCAAGAGAGGAAGAAGAGAACAAACTATAAAACATTCAGAAAACGCTTAACAAGATGACATTAGTAATTCTTTGCCTTTAAATAACCACTTTAAATATAAATGGATTAAATTCTCCAATCAAAAAGCATAGAGTGATTGAACATATTTTTAAAAAGATCAAACTATGTGCTGCCTGGAGAGACTCACTTTAGCTTTAAGGACTCACATAGGCTTAAAATAAAGGAATGGAAAAAGATAATCCATGCAAATGGTTACCAAAAGAGAGCAGGGGTGCCTAGATTTATGTCAAATTAAAATATACTTCCAAGTCAAAAATTATCTTATAAGATAAAGGAGGTCATTATATAATGAGAAAGGAGTCAATTTATTGAGAGGATATAACAATTGTAAATATGTAGCCAGCATTGGAGAATGCAAATGTACAAAGCAAAAATTAACAGAAGTGAAGGGACAAATAGGTAGCAATAAAATAGTAGAAGACTTCAGCACCTCACTTTCAGCAATGGATAGATTATCCAGACATAAAATCAATAGGAAACAATGAATTTGAGCAGTACAGACAGAACATGTGCGTATAATAGACATACAGAGAACATTCTGTCCAAAAACAACAAAATACACACTCAAGCACACTTTGAACGTTGTTCAGGATATATCATATGTTAGGTAACAAAACAAATCTTAACAGATTTATGAAAATTGAAATCATATAAAGTATCTTTTCCAACCATGGTGGTATGAAACTAGAAATCAGTAACATGAGGAAAATTAGACAATTCAGAAATATATGAATGTTAACACACTCATAAACAACCAATAGTTCAAAGAAGAAGTCAAAAAGGAACTTTTTTAAAAAACCTTGAAACAAAGGAAAATGAGACACAACATTAGGGGATGCAGCAAATGGAGGTCTAAGATTAAAATCTGTATCAATAAATGCCTACACAAAGAAAAAAGAACAATCTCAAATAAACAACCTAACATTATAACTCAGGGAACTAGGAGAAAAAGAATAAAATAAGACCAAAATTAGCACATGGCAGTAATCTAATAAAGGTTAGAGTGGAGATAAATGAAATTGTTATTAGAAACAATAAAAAGATCAATGGAACTAAGTTATCTTTTTGAAAAGATTAAAAACACCTTTAGCTAGTCTAAGAAAAGAGGGAAAAGACTAAAATAAATAAAATTAGAGGAAAAATTACAGCTGCAATCCATATAAAGGATCACAAGAGACTACAATGAACAATTACATACCAATAAATTGTAGAACCTAGAAAGTAAATCCCTAGAAACATACAATCTTCCAAGATTGAATCATGAGGAAATAGAAAATTGAACAGATCAGTAATGAGTAAGGAGAATGAATGAATCATCAAAAACCTCACAACCAAGGGAAATCCTAGATCAGATGATTTTACTGGTGAATAATACTAAACACTTAAAGAATTAATTCCAGTCCTCAACTCTTCCAAAAAAGTAAAAAGGAGGGAGTACTTCCAAACTCATTTTATTAGGTCAGGAATTCCCTAATACCAAAACCAGACAAGGACACTACAAAAAGAGAAATTTATATGCCAGTATCCCTAATGAACATAGATGCAGAAACCCTCAACAAAATACTAGCAAACCATATTTAACAGCACGTCAAAATGACCATACACCATGATTGAGGGGGGATCTATCCCAGGAATGCAAGGATGGTTCAACAAATGCAAATCAATAAACATGATACACCATATTAATAGACTGAAGGATAAAAATCATATAATCATAACATATGCCAAAAAAATTTGACACAATGCAGCATTTTTATGATAAAAACTGTCAACAAATTAGGTATAGAAAGAATGTAGCTCAACATGATAAAAGGTGATACGTGACAAGTCTACAGCTATTATACTCAGTGGCGAAAAGCTGACAGCTTTTCCTCTAAGAAGAGACAAAGACAAGGAAACCCACTCTTGCCACTTTTGTTCAACATATTTCTGTAAGGGCTGCCCAGATAATAAGGCAAGAAAAAAATTAAAAGGACTCTAGATCAGAAATGAAGAAGTAAAATGAATAAGACATGATCTTATATACGGAAAACTCTAAAAACTACACTGGAAAACTATCAGAACTAATGAATGAATTCAGTAAATTTGCAAGAAAGAATACCAATATACTAAAGTCAGTTATGTTTCTGTATACTAACAATGAACTTTCTGAAAAGAAATTAAGACAATTTCATTTATAATAGCATCAAAAAAAGGGGCACATGGGTGACTCAGTCAGTTAAGCATCCAACTTCAGCTCAGGTCATGATCTCGCAGTTCATGAGTTGGAGCACCATGTCAGACTATGCTGACAGCTCAACCCCTCTCTGCCGCTCCTGAACTCATGCTCTCTCTCCCTCTCTCTCTCTCTCTCTCAAAAATAAATAAACATGAAAAAAATTTATAACAGCATCAAAAAGAATAAGATACTTAGGGATAAATTTAACCACAGAGGTGAAAGATATGTACAATGAAAATGATAAAACACTGATTAAAGAAATTAAAGAAGACACAAATAAATGAGAAGTTATCCCAT
Source organism: Panthera uncia (assembly GCF_023721935.1). Lineage (NCBI taxonomy): Eukaryota > Metazoa > Chordata > Mammalia > Carnivora > Felidae > Panthera > Panthera uncia. The sequence goes on along the minus strand of NW_026057586.1, from coordinate 55,552,553 downwards.
GTTCATGGACTGAAAGAATTAAAATTGTTAAAATATCCATGCTGCCCAAAGCTATCTAAAACTTCAATGCAATCTCTATCAAAATTACATGATTTTTCAAAGAAAGAGAAAAAACAATCCTAAAATTGATACAGAACCAAGAAAGACCCTGAATTGCCAAAGCAGTCTTAAGCAAAAATATCAAAGCTGTAGGCATCACACTCTTCCCTGACTTCAAATTATACTATCATACAGTCAAAGCATAATAATCAAAAAAGTATGCCACTAGCATAAAAGTAGTCACATAAAGGAACAAAATAGAGCACAGAAATAAACCCACATATATATAGTCAACTGATCTTTGAAAGAGTGCCAAGAATGTACAATGGAGAAAGGATAGTGTCTTCAATAAATGACATAGGGAAAATTGGATATCCATATGCAGAATGAAACTAGACTCTTATTCCATACATAAAAATCAATTCAAAAAAATGGGGTGCCTGGGTGGCTCAGTCAGTTAAGTGTCCGACTTCAGCTCAGGTCATGATCTCACAGTCCGTGAGTTCGAGCCCCGCATCAGGCTCTGTGCTGACAGCTCAGAGCCTGGAGCTGCTTCGGATTCTGTGTCTCCCTCTCTCTCTGCCCCTCCCCTGCTCATGCTCTGTCTCTCTCTGTCTCAAAAACAAATAAAAACATTAAATTTTTTTTAAATCAATTCAAAATGAATTAAAAACTGAAACGTCAGGCTTGAAACTTTAAAAGTCCTAAAGCATAGGTAAAAAGTTCCTTGGGGAACCTGGGTGACTCAGTCAGTTAGGCAACTAAATCCTGACGTCAGCTCAGGTCTTGATCTCAGGGTCATTACTTCAAGCCCCACATTGGACTCCATGCTGGGCATGAAGCCTACTTTGTAAAAAAATTCCTTGACATTTGTCTTGGCAATGACTTTTTGAATGTGATACTAAGAACACAAGCACAAGCAACAAAAGCAAAAATAAGCAAGTGGGATTACATTGAAATAAAAAGCTTCCACACAGCAAAGGAAACCACAAACAAATGAAAAGACAACCTACGGAATGGGAGTAAATATTTGCAAACCATACATATTTGATAAGGGTTTAATATCCAAAATATGTAAGGAACTCCTACAACTTAATCACAAAAAACCTACAAATAATCTGATTTAAAAATGGGCAAAGGACCTAACTAGACCTTTCTCCAAAGAAGACATACAGAAGGTCAACAGGCACATGAAAACATGCTCAACATCACTAATCATCAGAGAAATGCAAATTAAAACCACAATGAGATATCACTTCACGCCTGTAAGGATGACTATAATAAAAATAAAAAGATAACAAGTGTTGGTGAGCATGAGACATGGGAGTCCTTGTGCATTGTTGTGGAAATAGAAAATGGTGCAGCCACTGTGGAAAACAGTGTGGGGTTTCCTCAAAAAATTAAGAATAGAACTACCATATCACCCAACAACCCCACTTCAGGTGTATATCCAAAGGAACTGAAATAAGATTCTTGAAGAGATACCTGCACTCCTATGTTTATTATAGCATTGTTTGCAATAGCCAGGATATGGAAACAACCTAAATACCCATTGGTGGATGAACAGATTGAAAAAATGTGACATCCACATACAACAGACAATGCTGTTTAATAAGAAGGAAATCCTGCCATTTACAACAGTGAAATAAGCCAGAAAAATACTGTATGATACCACTTTTATGTGGAATCTAAAATAGACTCGTACAGAGTAGAATGGTGGATACTAGAGGTTGGGGGGGAGGAAATGGAGAGGTGACAGGTTAAAAGGTACAAGGTTTCAGTTATGCAAGGTCAATAAATTCTGCAGATCTATTATAAAGCACAGTGCATATAGCTAATAGTGTATACTTAAAATTTGCTAAGAAAGTGGATCTTAAATTAAATGTTCTCTTTTTTGAATGTTTATTTACTTTGAAAGAGAAAGAGAGAGAGAGAGAGAGAGAGAGGGAGAGAGAGTGCATGCATGTGCCGGTGTGTGTGCTCCAGTGGGGATGGGGGAGTGGTGGCAGAGTGAGAGAGAATCCCAGGCAGGCTCCGCCATGACTCAGGGCTCAACCCCAGGAACCATGAGATCATGGCCTGCGCCCTAATCAAGAATTAGGATACTCAACCGACTGAGCCACTTACCTGCTCCATAAGGTGCTACCACTAAAAAACTAAACTAAAATAAAATAATTAAGGTGGCAGGAGGAGAGCTTTGGAGGTGATGTGTATATTTATGGTCTTGACGGTGTGATGGTCTTTCACAGGTGTATATTTATCTCAAACTCATCGTGTTGTATACGTTAAGTATATACAGCTTTTTATATGTCAGTCATACCTCAATAAAGTTGCTTTAAGCAATAAAGAACCAAATAAACATTATAGAATGGAAAATAGTAACCACAATAAATAGGAACATTAGTATTGTATTTTGTATCATAGAAGGCTTTTTTCGAATTAAAGATTCATGGTAATCACAATACCAGGACCTTGCTTGATTTGTCTCATTTGGTTTTCACAAAAGTCCATATGAGAAAGCTGTTCATCACCATTTTATAGATGAGGGAGTAGGAGACAGTGGAATAGCTTGCCCAAGGTTTTGGTGCTAACAGCTTTAATCCAGTTTCCTCTGATTCTTAAACCTGTGCTTTTTGGCACTATCCTGATTATAGCCTCCATTTGCACGGTGATTCTCTTCTAACTTCCTACCTGACCATTGCAGCAGGTTCATAATATCTAGCGTGACTTCATGGGCTGCATTACCCCCACAAAAAATTGTTTCTAGAACGAAATTTATTTTATCCAACTCTTTGAACTGTGAGTTCTATAGCTATCGACTTATTTTAACTCTACTTAGGAAACTTTTGTTTTTAATATTCATACTTTTTTTTTACTGTGTGCATTCAATTTTCTAATGCTTTTAATGACAATTAAGTGAGGTATCAGCTGTGTTATGGGCAAGGCTAGTCAGAATCAGAGAAAATTTGCCTGTAACTTGTCTTGAGCAACTATTTTAAAGCCGCCTGAATCTGAGGAAAATTGGCCCTAAGACCTTAGAATCTGACATCTATGCCAGTTGATTTTTGCCCATCTCTGTGTTTGAGAACAACATAATAGAAATTGTGTTACATCCTCAGTACATATTTTAAAAATTATGATGTTTCTTTCTTCCTGGGTCTATATTTCCAACATATTATTTGTACGTGCTCTTAATCCTCATAGAAGCAAAATCATCAATAATTTAAGTCATGTTAGCTCTTAAAAGTTTCTGTAAAAACTATATAGGTATTCCATAATTTCAGCAATCTGAACTGGAGTATGTATCATGTTTTTTAGTGCCATTTGGCCAAAAAAATCAGCATTTTCTTAAGAATAAAAAATGTTCAGTTAACATTCTTATACTATGTTAAGTTTAGACTACCCACGTATTAAAGATTGAAAAGGAATGGCTTATTTTCAGAAAGTTAAATGACAGAACAAGCAGTATTCAGTCTACTGGGAAAGAGTGTGGGGTGGAGTATGGTGGGCGGGCTGCTGGTCTTCTTACATGACCGGTAGGATGCCAGTCACCTGCCGGAGAATGGGGTCTTGTCGCCTCAGGGCCCAGGGCCAAATCACAGGGCGGGCGGCATTTATTTATCTAGTTCCTTCCCATTTCCTCGCTGACCCCCTTTTTCTGCTAAGTCTCCGTGACCTCTCTCATGATCTGGCAGAGGGAGCCATTCAGTACTTCCCTGCTGCCTTTTGTTTCGGAGAGGCAGACCCCTCAGACCACCTCTTCCATGAATGCTTCCAAATAGGATGCCTCCTCCCACTCCAACAAGTATTCTTTGTCTTTCGAAGATAGATGAAAAGACTTCGAATCTAATATCCCAGGTGAGATATAATTCTTCTGGGTTGCTTATCTGGGTCATAGGAGGAAAAGCATATAGCTGGCTTGTAAAAAAAATCGAGGCTAAAATATAGAACGCAGTAAGCCTCATCGAGGGGGTAGGTTAGTTACATTAGAAAAGAACTCTTTAAAGTCTCACTCTGTTTCTAATTCGTGGGCTAGATGAGGGCGTAGTGCTAGTGCAGGACTCCTCCTGGGAGCTACTGTCTATTTCTGGCAACTTCACTTTTCAAGATCAGGAGAAAGGTTGTCAACGACTTGACATTCTTCCTGAAATACTGCTGACCTCTGTGTTGTTGTTGTTTATTTATTTTTGGAAGTACAGCACTGAAGGGGCTATTTCATCTTTGCTGTCTTGCTGAAATTTGTAATGCTTCCCAACATTTTAATGTCATGTCACAGAAAGAAAATGGTCGCCAGTACTTGGGAACAAGAGGGGATTTCGAGCCTGGAGGAGACTGCTCCAGGCTGGGAGGACTGGCCTGGGACTCTGGCCAGTGCAGCTGTACATTGGTTGGGAAGCTACCATTAGAAAAGTTGTGACAACTCAGTTATAACCTTCTGGCCAAAACTGCCCACTACCTGGGATGTGACAGAACATGGCCCATTGTTTTCAGCAGACCAGGGTAGTCAAAGAGAAGCAGAAACCAAATTTGCAGCTTAGGTATGAGAAAATGAACAGAGTGTTGATACAAGATGATAACGTAGTAGAATGAGCAAAACTGGAGTCCGAGAGGTTGGGCAATCAGGAGTCACCCTCTAGACTCAGAATTGGGACCAGATGGGGAATCCATGATGAACGTAGGGATCCAATTAGAGGGCAAAGCACGGTAATAGAGAATAATTGAGGGTGACAAGCACACAGAAGACCAGCCAGGTAGTATCTGGGAAGTGGATCCTCGCTCTGGGGTTGGGACTGGGAGGCAGAAATCCTATCCTGTGAAGGGGCCAAGAAGAAAGTAAGAACATAGAGCTTCTGTCCCAGTAGGGCCCCCGAATTCTAGCTGTAGCAGCAGACCAGGCATTTAGGAACAAGGACCAAGGCATATGCCTCATTGGTAGACTCGGAGCCCACGAGGCTGCCCAGAGTCCTGAACGACGGCATGAGCGCTGGTATCAGCCGCGGGCACCGTTCAGGTTTGGACCTTTGAATCCTAGAATGGACGACTGCGTTTCGCAAATTACCTTCGGCCTCGGATCAGGACTGGTCCTGGGAATATGGGGAAACTGCACCAACCTGTGAGCAAAAAGGAGGACAATCCAAAGGCTGAGGGTCCTCCTGGGCCCGACACAAAAGGCACCGATTCAGCCTCAGCTGCCAGGCGCTGCTGCGTCCGGCCTTGCCCCGTTGTGAGTCGAAGACAGAGCAACAGTCGGGAGTGCTCCTCAAAGGAGTACAGGCCAGTTTTCTAAAGAAAAGAAATATATATACCAGTAAAATTTACTTTTACTTTCTCGTTCATCCTCCGATGTTAACGTTATACTAAAAGATTCAGAAAAGCAAAAGTAATATTTCTAATTGCCATCGTTTTTATGTTTCTTGCTGTTTATGAAGAGGACTACTAGGATCTCCATTTTTGATCCATTAGAAAATCTCTTTTAAAACTTGTCTGCAGCTGGCTGGCACCTTCCTCCTTATTTAGCGTTTACTCTCCGTTCATATGCCTTGCTGTCGGTGAGCTTGGGACTGACACGTTTTTTAATCAATTATGCGGTCGAACCATTTGAAATTTGGATATTTTTTAAAATTTTTTTTCAACGTTTATTTTATTTTTGGGACAGAGAGAGACAGAGCATGAACGGGGGAGGGACAGAGAGAGAGGGAGACACAGAATCGGAAACAGGCTCCAGGCTCCGAGCCATCAGCCCAGAGCCCGACGCGGGGCTCGAACTCACGGACCGTGAGATCGTGACCTGGCTGAAGTCGGACGCTTAACCGACTGCGCCACCCAGGTGCCCCGAAATTTGGATATTTGACTGTCTTTGTGTTTTAGAAACTGCACTTTCCTATGAGTCAACGTGGTAGTACCTGCTGTCTCTTGCTTCTTTTCCTGCAAACAGCAAACATGCCCTTAATTAAGGAGGGACCCAGAACCAGGCTGCTCAGTCAGAGGAACCGCGTCTTCCACACAATGCTGCTGTCAGTGCTTCCCCTCAGCCTGCAGTTTTTACACTTCCTATCTTGGTCAGAATGAGCTGAAATTTGAATGTACTGCTTTCCTGTCAGTCAGAAGCTGACATCTTACCTGGACCAACAGAACTTTAAGCCATAAAAATTTCAGCTTAGGTCAACAATTTTCTAAAGAGACTGTGTCCTCAGAACCTCCTTTCCCCAATATTTACCTAGCTCATAAGTAAGTTTTAGGGGCACCTGGTGGCTTAGTTGGTTAAGTGCCCGTCTTTGGCTCCGGTCACGATCTCACAGCTTATGAGTTCGAGCCCCGCATCGGGCTCTGTGCTGACAGCTCAGAGCCTGGAGCCTGCTTCAGATTCTGTGTCCCCCTTTCTCTCTGCCCCTCCCCAGCTTGTACTCTGTCTCTCTCTCACAAAAATAAATAAACATTTAAAAAGGTAAGTTTTAAATAGTTTTATCACACCTAGAACAACCAATTCGGTGGGTTTTTCTCCTATGGGTATAGGTTTATGTGGAATCATGCATGCTGTTACACACACATACACACACATGCACATGCACTTCAGTAAGATTCTGCATTTTCAGAAAGGCAGGCCAAAGTTTGGGATGCCCTCTCTTTAACGTAAGTATTTCTCTGCAGAGAACACAAGTAAGCACAGGGGCGCCTGGGTGGCTCAGTCAGTTAATCATCCGACTTCAGCTCAGGTCATGATCTCACGGTCCGTGAGTTCGAGGCCTGCGTCGGGCTCTGTGCTGCCAGCTCAGAGCCTGGAGCCTATTTCGGATTCTGTGTCTCCCTCTCCCTCTGCCCCTCCCCTGCTCATGCTCTGTCTCTCTCTGTCTCAAAGATAAATAAAAACATTAAAAATAATTTAAAAAAAAACAAGTAAGCACAGCATTGCAATCCAGAAACTTGTTCCCAGGACAACGCAGGTTAAAAAGGGTGCAGACAACTGTATCTGAGACCCCCTCATCCCTTGCTTCTTTTGTGCTTTCGTCTCCCATCGTTATCTTCCTTCAAGTTCTTCACCAAAATATGCAACATATGTTCCTGTCATTTGGTATATTCTTTTGCACTTCACACTTCATTCTGATCTGTGTGCTCTGGAGACGTGTTCTCACAGGGCTTGCCTCGTGGAATCGGGAGGCGCTCCATTCTTGTGACGCTCGGTGTGTTCCATTCCGTTTTGCATCCCTCATTACTGCAGAGACAGAGAGGAGCTAGGATGGAATTGGGAAGTAATAAGCAGGTGATTAGATGACTAGAGGGACTGATTTCTGAGTGAAGGTTGAGGGAAACAAAATTTCTCTAAACTGAAGCAAGTGCTGAGCAAGAAGGTCTGTGGCTGCCGTCTACAGTGCTGGACAAACTGGACAAATAAGCCTTAGGAAGAGAGTGTTAGTGCCACGCAACACATGTTGAGGTGAGGATGTGGAATGAGGAAAACTCATGACTGTAACGAATCATTTAAAAGTCTCAAATTGAAGGGCACCTTGATGGCTCAGTCGGTTGAGCGTCTGACTCTTGATTTGGGCTCAGGTCATGATCCCGGGGTTGTGGGTTTGAACCCTGCGTTGGGCTCTGCACTTAGCATGGAGCCTGCTTAAGATTCTCTCTCTCTTTCTCCCTCTGCCCCTTTTCCCCACTTGTGCTCTCTGTCTCTCTCTCTCTCTAAAAAGAAAAAAAGTCTTAAATTGTGTATGGGTTAGATGGATAGCAAAACTTCAGAGTAGTAGTATCTTAATGGAAACTCAGTTGTACTTGAAATAAACACTTCCCAGTTTCCCTTAGGATAGCCTCAACTTTTTTCTGCAGGAAGTACTTTCAAAACTCCCCATTAGATCTCATATGCTGTAGCTTAAACAAATTAACTCCTACTGCGTTGTTATTAGAAACAGTACTTACTCACATCTTCGGTCCTCACGTGGGACTCTGGCACACGCTGACATATTTCCCCCAGACATGAGACGCAGCAAACAATACTGCTCTACCCTGTAAATACCTGCCTTGGTTTCTCTGTGCACAAGAATTATACCACAGTTCTCTCAAGTTTCTTCCTTTTTTTTTAATGTTTTATTTTCATTTTTGAGAGAGAGCGCAAGCAGGGGAGGGGCATAGAGGGAGGCCAGCAGAAGATCTGAAGTGGGCTATGGGCTCTGTGCTGACAGCAGCAAGCCCTGTGCAGGATGCAGGGCTCGAACTCTTGAAACGTGGGATCATGACCTGAGCTGAAGTCGGAGTGAGCCACCCAGGTGGCCCTCATGTTTCTTCTTTTGATGATGTTAAGAACCTTGTCCCCCTTCTGCCCATCTTATTGGTGCAAATAATTAAGTGAACAATTTTGAGGCTTTTTAAGAAAGTGCCAGTCAACTTAGGGAAAGTTGCTTATCCTGTGTGCGACTGTTTTCTTACCTGTAAAATAAATATGTCAATATCATCTTTGGGTATTTAGTAATAAATATTAGAAATAATCTATGTAAAAAACTTGAATTTTAATGGACCTATAGTACACACTCATCAGAGGCACCTTTTTTGGTCTTATTATAAATTGTATTTATTAGTATACATCTTCACTAGATTTATAGCAGATGTTCAGTTAATGGATTATTGAATCAATAACTAAACAAACTAATAAATCAATGTCAAGTATTACACATTATAGAACATGAATGTAAAGGGGACCCTCCTGTCTGCAGCAAAGGCTGATGATCATCCCTGTTGCCAGTTTAGATTCACTCTGGCTTGTTTGGTCAGGCTGGTGACATCCTAACCACGCCATCCCAAAGTCCAGAAGATCAATTGTAGATATAGGTTGGTACTAAAGGCTTTCTGGGGTTAGATTGTTTGCACGTTCTCCTTGGAAAACTCAACTCTATTTTAAAATAGAGGAAAAACTGCATTGGTCCCTGATTTTATCATGCCATTAAAATAGCAAAAGAAAATGTTCATGTTTTCATAATAAAAGAATTTATTATGCATCATATATCGGCAAATATACGGTAAATTGGAAGTAAACTCATAAAAAAGACCCAACTGCTTAGATATTGATGCATTTGACTATGTGCTTCCCTACATGGAGAGGATAGCACTGGGATAATAGTAGCCACTATCATATAATGGGGGTGTGTACATGTGTGTCAGTGTGAGATTTCTCATGGTCCCAACAACCCTTAGGGTTGGATCTGATTTTCCCATTTAACTGGAGAGAAACTGAAGCTTGAGCATGAAGTACCTTCCCCAGGGTTGTGCACAGGTGACCTCCTGTCACACCTGTGCTTTCCCTGACAGTGGCTCTCTGATTCCTCAGCAGCGGCAGAACTTTGGGGCTTCTTTAGAGACAGGGATGTGGGCAGAGAAATTTAACAGAGACTACTGATCAGCCTATAGAAAGAACCAGATCCTGTGTCCTGGCAGATCCTTGCTAGTTAGGCTCCAAACAACATTTCAGATTCAGGATCCAGCCTTCACTGTGGTCTCTCCGTTTTCATCTGAGGTGTCTCTTCACATTCAAACACGGCACTTCCTAGCAGGTTTCAGAAGGATTAAGCAGAAATACAGTATTTCTGGATACATGAATGTTAAGAAATAAGAACAGAATATTCTCTGATACTGGTAAATAGTTACCCATAGTATTTTGTGATGCACGTGGTCAAATCAGGGCATAAATATAAGAAAATAAAAACTTTCAATCAAGTGTTTATATAAAATTTTCATCACTCTACCAGAAGCACATTATTATGTTAGTCTTAGATTTTTAAGTTTCCAAAATTGTAAAACTGTATGTGCTAATGACTCTACCGATGATACTCTGTGGACCAGTGTCTGTGATCTGGCACCTGAGATTTCCTCAAAGGGCGATCTGAAAAGAAACATTAGGGTGTGTTCAGTGAGAGGAGAATGTCTGTATTCAGGTCTTAAAGTTTGGGTGTAAGTCTGTTCCGTTGACAGTGGATTCCTGATGTATCACTATAAACTGACGACTGTGCTCTCACTTTTATACAAACCAGTGCTTTTGGCTGCCCGTATTCCGACATGAACTTGAAAAAGGAGGCAACTCTTCATGACCGTCTGCGAGAACAGACACAGGCAAATTTGGAATCTGACTCTTCACATTCAAGATCAAAGAACCTCTGTAGTTTGAACTTCAACGGAAAACACGAGAAGGTGAACAGTCAGCCCAGGTAAGGAACTTTTTGAAAATGTAAATCAGAAAGTAAAGCATGCAGAATAAGAGCAAATATTTTAACTGTACTAGTTCCTTATGTTTCTTTGAAGCGGTTATGTTCGGTTTTGGGTATGATTATGTTCACTGGCTCCTAGAATTCATCTAAGGCTTGATGTTCATTTAAAACACATTTTTTATTTCTTCGCTCACAAAAATTTGAACTTACCCCTTTCTAAATACACATGTGAAGGATAAGAAAGCACATCTCATCTATAAAATTCCGTAAGAGTCCCCTTTATCTTGAACTTCTTTACTCTTTGGTATGGTGTCAGAGCCATGGCCGAGTATTTGCAGTCCCACCAGGACTGCGTCTCCTACCTGGGATCTGTCTTGTCATCGTTAATCCAGATGCACCTCACGCAGGATTTCTTCTCACTCGGAACAGTTTCCATTTTGACTCCTTGATCACGCTCTATCCTTTTGTTCTTAAGTGTGAGCTTCTGTTTTAAGTAAGCATCAATTTTTGATTTTCATTTACATGCTATCATTTTCTAAGGGGCTGCAAACACAACCTTATTTGGTATGTTTTAACCTAAATGTGTTAATAATCTAACAATTTTTTTTTAAAAAAAGAGCTCCCTTTCTCCAAGTCAGGAATTGTAAACAGAAAAATCCAACACTCAGTAAGTAATGGGAGATCAGACAGGTGGAGCCAAGAAACGCCTGTCGGAGAAGTGAGAAGTGGGTGTTTTTCAGATTCTGCTTCAGACAGAAAGCACTCCCCTTCAAGCCCTTGAAAGACAGTAGACCCTCCTTCCTTGAGGTTTGAAGGAGCGGCTATTTGAGTGGCTGCTGTTTCTCTGAAACCTCCAGAGCTTTGCTCTTTTCATTCAGCACGTGAGAAAGGAAGAGGTGCGTGCCTTTCATCATGAGGGAGCTGCGTTTCCACTGCAACTTTCTGCCCATTTATGCCATGGGTCCCAGTAAGGCTGCTCCTTCACTCCCAAGGGAAGACCCATCCATTGGGAGAGTTTGGTGCAAAGTGTGGGTTTTGTTCTTTTTCAGGCAAATGTTGGTATAGGGTATTTGGGTGACCTTTCATTCTTGTCCAATAGCTGATTTTGGTTTTACTCTCTCTGCACACCACCGTGCAGATTAGCTCTCCTTTAATGTACAATTTCTTTCCTATGGATACTCATGCCTCTCTGTTTTTGTAGCTGTATCTTGCATTTTTTGTTATTTGTTATACACCCACTTCTCTTGTTGAAACTTCACAGGGTCTAGTTGTTCTTTACTGCTTTTTCCCACCCACACTGTTTACAACTGTAAGTGGTTTGAAAGCTCAAGCATCCTTTCTATTTCCTAGTTGAGGGAGAATTTTGTCCCTTCCTTTTCTTAAAACTGTTTTCCAAGGAATGGTGTTTATTTATCCCACTCAGAATTATAGAGACCAGTACATCCGTTTGCTCGTACTCTTTTTGTTCTGTTATCTTTTTTTTTTCCAAATAAAAACTCAGTTTCTCTTGTAAACATTTTAGACATTCATCCTCCATGTCAAGAGTTGGAGAGACAAAACAGATCTTTGAAATGCTTTAAAAAAGCTGTTAGAACTGCCACATTCTTTAAGGCTAACTAAGCCTTTCTTTTTTAGCAAACACGGACGTATGGCCTCCCCTATCTTGAACTCCTCGTAGGCACTTACTCTTTTTAATATATTATTATATGCTTTACCATTTTGAAGAGGATTTGCGCTGAAATACATCAGATAAGCGTAATTACTACAGTAGAAAGAAGTAGAGAATGCCAGTTGATAACCAAGCAGAAAAATCACACATGATCCTATCCTGCCGAATCCTATTCACGGATGCCAAGCACTGTAGAAGTAGTTGGGAGAGGGGAGGGGAGTCGTGCGCATCTTGAATTCTTAAGCCTTCTTTTATTTTCCAGTCTCAAGACCAGTGCCCACATTGCACTCCAACCCCTGTACCCACCCCCCTTTTTCAACCAGCCATCATGACAATGTTTGTATGATACTGGCCCTAATGCCCACTTTGATTCTACACCCATCGCTGTGACATCCTGTTCATGGTCTAGAATTCCAGGCTGGGGGGAAAAGAAAAACAGATCAAGGAAATCATCAAGGAATCATATGTAGGCCAATTATGAGCAGAAAAAACATATATTTTAACTCTCCTCACAGTTTACTTGTAGTAGTTTCCTGAAGCTGACTTTTCCATAACCTAAATCTTTGCTCTTAAAACCACAAGATGTCAGATACAAGTGGAGGAGAATATTTAAATTCCATCTCTTTTCTTCTACATGTTGAGGAGAATGATTTTTACTTGGCTCATGTCCCAGATAGACGTGGGGGTTAAATTACTGAAAATTGGAGTTACAGTTTCCACACGCCTCCCATCCACCCATCCATCCACCTATCTATCCATCCATCCATCATTGAGCTCAGGACAGGCCTTTTGTAATTTCTAATACCAGCAACACTTGTCACCTTAGAATCTCCAGACTGCTGACAATTCAAGTGCAAAATGTAAAATTAACTCTCAACATTCTTCCAGAATCAATTAGATACTGCCCAGCAATTTAGGGAATTTTGTCTTTTCCCTAACTCCTTATTGGTTTTGTGATTACTTTTTAAAAGTATGTTTGTTTTCATATTAATCTTGGTAGACGCAGTTATGATTAGTAAATCATCTAATTATGTTCACAGTTTCTGAATAGAGGGTCAAGTTTTAAAGTTGAATGGATTACATGCTACCAGTGGTTTACAACATTCACGTTCATAGCAGTAATATGACATGTTAATATAGCTTTAAAGAGTCAGATTCCCAATAGGTCACCATTACTAAAAAAACATATATTCTTTTTTCCTTGTGTTAATAGGGTCAGTCGTATTACATTCATGGTGCATTAAGTACAGGCAAATGACATTATACTTGAGTTTCTGTCATTTAAGTATGGACTCTTGGGGAGAGAGAATAGTTTTAAATTGTTTGACAGTTTTATAGTCTGCACGTACATTACCTTTGGAACTTCCCATAGTCTTGTGATTTAGGCAAAGCAGATATTATTGTCATTATAATATTGCCATTTACAGTTGAGGAATGAGAGATCTTTAAAAGTAACTGATCTGGGACCCAAACATAGGTGTTCTCATTTGATCCAGCATATTCCTGTTTCAGTAAACTAATAATAGTGACGCCAGAAGTATTAGTAATAATAACTATCTAATATTCATGTCACATGCTTACTTTGGGCCACAAAGCACGGTGCTAAACAGTGTATATACATCACTGTGTTAATTTCATTTTATCCTCACAACAACCTTATGTGTGATAAGTATTCTTATTCTGAGTTTATAACGCAAGACACCTGCAGGGTCAGAGAGGTTAAGCAGAGCGTGCAGGACCACACAGACAATTAGTAGGAAAGTTGGGATTTGGGTCTAGAATTGCCTGACTCCAAATCTTGGACATGTTTCAACTACGTTAGACCACAAAGGAATGTTGGTTTAATGTTTTGAAGGGCCTGGCTGAATTTATGTATGGACTACTTTCTACCGTATCTAGGATCCTAAGGGTCATCTTGTGATGTATTTATTTCTTATTTTGTGAAAATAGAACTATTGGAGGGGAGGACTCTTCCTATGTTTCCCCAAAACCATTTACTCTCACTTACACTACATGCAATACAAAATTTTCCATCTTGAACACATTTCATTGTAATAGACTGAAGGCCTCACTCTGCAGCAAGGGAATTCAATTATACTCATTAAAACAGTGTCATCATAAAGAAATTACTTTGAAATGCAACTGCTCTCTCCCCCCATATTATCTTTTAACTGGCTTCCCTAGGCCCGAATGGGGCATTTTTTCCAGGCATTTCCCACCCACGTGAGTATTCTTTAATAACTTTTTCTTTTGCCTCCCCAAAGCGGTGCTTAATATATCCTAATTCATGCAATTGGTAGAACCACCATTGTTAATATCCCGTCATATTCATGTTCACTCATTGCTATTAAGAAAAGCTAAGAAAATGCCTAATAAATCTCATTTTATTTGTCCTAGTGCCTTCCATATTATAAATTTTGTACACTTCCCTAAGGCCTATATTGATAATACAAATGGCTGTGGAAAGCTATGGTAATCAGAGAGAATGGAACGTAGTGGAATAGTTCCTTAATGTTTCTTATAATAAATTGTTCTGCCACAAGCAACTAGTTTATTTCCACTACTCGCATTAGCTGCACCATAAATACTTTCTGTGGGGTGCGTTCTCAGAATTAAAACAGTGTTAGTTGGTTGTTTCCGGTATTAACCTTCCAGGTTATTACAAGGGTTTTCCTTAATCCATCAGTGTCTTCTCTCACGACTTCCCACATAAATTCCCTGCTGTGGGAGATAAAGTCAACTCAGTGTCCCACTCCCTCCCCGTCATCATCCACAATATTGCTTTAATTACTGGGCTGGTGGTGCCTTTGTTCTCATTCTTCCTACCTTGTCTACTTCCGCCTATATCTTCTCCCTTCACAAAGGCTCATTTTTTGTCTTAAAGCATTCTATAGCAGTTCCAGCCCATATGAGCTTCTTCAGGTTAGAGATCACATTGTACACATTTCTGTATTTCTGACAACTAGTACAATGCCTGACGCTCAGTAGGCGCTCAACAAATAAAATAGATTTGGAGCAGCCACTCTGTGTCAGACACTTGCTAGGCCCAGGGATATGGACCTAATAAGAAATAGTCCCGCTCCTTGATCTTAGCCCTGCTTTGTGCTTTGGTCCATACCACACTTCAGTAGCTTGTGTGTGTGCCTTTTTAATGCTTACTTTGCACTCGTGCCTTATTTTCTCGAAAGGACTGGAGTCTGCTAAAGAGGAAGAACCAGTTTTCATTATGCTTTTGTTGCTTCCTCATTCCAGTCACATTATAGGTTCTTAGTAAATCTAAGTTGGTGGGTTCAAGTATATACCTTACTTTGCCTCTTAGAGTCTCCATTTCTTCACCTGTAAAATGAATATAATATGTGAAGCTTAGATCTTGCATCTAGGTGTATAGACGTAGGTAGATATAGATGTTATGACTGGGCCTGGCATGTAGTAGAGACTATTTAAATAATAGTTCCATATCTTTTCCAATTTTTATAAAAATCATTGATTTTAAAGTCTTGCAACTGGACCTAGTTGTGTATATGCAGCACATGTTTGCACCAAAAATGGAAATTTAGAACTTTATTTATTTAGTCTGAGTTACTCCTTGGCATCCAGAACTCAATTAATTACACCCCTTAATCAAGTGAACAGTGATCAACCATCAAGACAACCAGGATCCTGTTGGACCTCTAGAGGTTGTGGCTAGACAGGAAAGGCACCTCCACCCGGACAGGCTCCCTCCCTCTCCACACCTCCAGGTGCACTCTGAGGGACCTCTAGCTAAGTATGACAATCCTGAGGCTGTGTAATGGGAAGGGGCTCAAATATTGCCTACTCCTGCTTCCTGAGCATGGAAGGATATCAGAGCCAAAGAACTGAGTTTCCTTATTGACAATGTCATGAATGGCAACTTTGAGCTCTCTCCCAGTCATTGCTCTGCTCACTATTCCATACCACCTTTTCCACAAGAATTGGGATCATGACTGTAACCACGTCCTGAAATCAAACATATTCATTCATTCATTCATTCATTCATTATTTTCCATTTAACAAATACTTAGAAAAGTACTGTTCTGAAATCTAATGCAAAACAGACTAAAATCCTTGTCCTCAGTAAGCTTTCACTTGGTGATAAGAAAATCACCCAAGCTAGTGAAGTGGCAGGACGAGGATTTGAACTCAGGCAGGAGGACTCGGCAGCAGGCGTGTTGATTCACTCATTGCATCGACATTTGTTCATTCAGCAAATACGTGTGGAGCTTCTCCGCTGGCTGAGTGGTGTGTCAGGTGCTAAGGACATGGGGGTGAACAAAACTGTCCCGTCCCTGCAGGTAGAGGAGATGGAGGAGGAAAGACAAAAGTAAACCGTAAATGAGGAGAAAATCACAGACTATGATTAAGTGCCAGAGAAGAAGTAACAAAGGAGTGAATGGGCAACACTCAAAGTGTCTCCAGGATTACCTGTCTTCTTAACGTCCTAGAGACCGCAAGCAGATCCGTGCCATTAGGAGACACAAGGCGGGGGGGGGGGGGGGGGGG
>NW_026057586.1:55400910-55536034 GCF_023721935.1 Panthera uncia | reverse complement strand
GGGGGGGGGGGGGAAGGGGGGGATAGTTCTGTGGAATAGTTTGCAAATTGAAAATGAAGTGAGTTGTGTCAAGATCAGCTCAGCGGTGTGGACAGAAACAGTGCTGGGGTGAAAGGACTTGGCCCTCGTTGGATCCCCCTTGCCTAGCTTCCTTTGGCACTTTCGTTATAGTCTCGTGTTTTGTAAACAAATTGACACTTCTGCTGATATGTTACAAAATACCCAATGTATGCCTTAAAAAGATCTTTAAAACTATTTCTCTGAGCTGGTTCTTACAAGGCATTTTATAATTTATTGTGGATCTCTGGATTTCTGGAATCCTGCCTTGGCCCAGGCTCTCAGTAATTAAATGCTGCAGAACGGCATGTGCTAATAAAAAGTCCACGGTTCCTTGCATAAAGGAATACTGCTGTTCCTGCACACCAGAAAAACAAGACTTTGTTGCCCAAGCACCAGCAGGCATTTTTTCTCATCTACATACTTCATTTGGCTTTAAAATAATTATTTTCCACTCATTGTAAATAGTAAAGTTGGGACACCTGACGTGATTTTTTCTCATAACTAAAACAAGGCTTATGTATTATAAGAAAAGTAGAAAATATAGATAAGTAAAAATAAAATAATAAAAATTAAAAAATTAATAATACTCAGACCTTTCCTTGTCAGATAGCATAACTTATAGACTTATAAAAATATGACAAAATTCCCACTACAGTAATTCAGATAATATAGAAGTTTTTTAAAGAAATTTCTCACTCCCCACTTCTCAACTCTGATGGGTGTCCTGAGGCTCCTTGTGTAAAGAGTCATGTTCTCTTTTACACTTTTTCTGTGTTTATATACATATGGATATTCAGGTATTCAGATATGAATAAAAGATATTCACTCTTTTAAAAAATAGTACAGTAATTTTGTGTTAATGTTTCTTTTGAGGTTGGCTTGTATCACTCTGGGTAGCTTAGGGTATAATCATGTTGGGGAAACATGACTGCATTCTTGACATGAACACATAAGGGAAGTTTTAAAGGACCCTGACATTAAATATAATAAATAAATAAAGCTTTAGCTTTTATAAAATACACACGTATTTTTATCCCAAGTTTATAATGGTGGTCTGAATAAGGCACCTGTAAATAAGTCAGCATTTATGGCCAGAAGAAAAATAACCTGGTCTTAGACTTTTATTTTTATATGGAAAAGTTGTAAAGACTTAAGCAACTAAGTCTGCCTACAAAGGAAAACAAATTTGCCCTATCCTTTATGCACTGCCATGTAAAACCATTGTTTGTTGGCTCAGAGAAAGTTTGACAATAAAAGATACTAGGCTTAAAACATGCTTTGTTTATTTAACAATGTGTCATGGAAAATTTGCCATATTAAGTGGATTCAGTGCATTGTTTTTAATAATGATTGTATTCCGTAATGTGGACGTACCGTAGCTCATTCGCCTATTGACAGGTATTCAGGTTGTTTCCAGTATTTTCCTTCTGTAAATAGTGCTGCAGTAAACATTTTCATATGTAGATCATTTATTAATGCTTTAAAAGTTGAATTGCATTTTACTTATAAACTAAACATACTATATGGATCCTTTCTTAGGTTTATAGAGTCTTACAGAGTCCTTGATTTATTTTGCTTTACTATAACTAAATTCACATATACAAACATATACATACATGTATACACACACGTAAACATAAGAATACGTATGTAGAAAGCCTTTGCAGTCCTCATAATGTGTCCCCAGCCTGCACATCTCACCTCATCACACACCACAGCCCCTATGATTTCTTCCCCTGCCTGCTTTCCACATGCCAATGTCTTTGCGGTGTCTCTCTTGACGCTTCCCTTAGTAAAACTTGGTTTGAGCCCTCTGCAAACTCATCTCCTGAAAGCTTTTTCTGATCTCACTGACCTTTTAGGCAGGAAATCCCCTCCCACTTTGTGATCCCAAAGCAATTTCTTCCTCTCTTCATGTAGCCCTTTCCTCAGTCTGCTTTGTGTGGAAATTGGCACTGCTCACATCTGTATCCTCCGGTAGATTATGAGCCTCTTGGTGGCAGACCCCATTTCGGATGAATGCAACACCTGCATTTATGAAAAGCTCAAAGAAATATTTGTTGGACTTGGGCAATTTGTCTAAAAAATAAAAAGCAGTCAGAGCTCAATATTTGCCTTTCAAGCCCTACTCTAAGTTGTAACTACTGCAGTTATTAAGGCCATTTTGAGAAAAGTAGTAATGTAAATCCATCACATGTTATATGTATATTTTTGGCTTTAGGAGCCTTTCCTTTACTGCTAGAACAGGAGTCAGCAAACTTTTTGTCTAAAGGGCCAAGTAGTAAATATGTTAGGCTCTGGGAGTCTTAAGATCTCTGCTACAGTTTCTCAGCTTGACCACTGTTGTGTGAAAGCAGCAGTGGACAGTAAGTAGCAAATGAGCAGGGCTGTATTCTACTAAAATTTCATTCACAGGAACAATGGGCAGGATTTGACTCCTGGACTATCTTTTGCAACTCCTGTTCTGGAAGGCATCTAACTACATTTAGACGACTAACCTGACTTAAATCCAAATTCTGATTTTTCCACTTTAGCTCTTCTGTTTACTGTGTGACTTTGGGCCAACTACTAAGCCTGTCTGTGTTTTTCAACACATGTGATTAATATTACCTACCTTCATGTTAGGCATCTAGTTCAGGGCCTAGCATTTACTGAACCCAGAAACAGTAGCCACTAACTTGCCTTATTAAATGTAGCCGAAGCATAGAAAGAGGGTCAGAGAGTATGCGGTCCCTTTTTCCAAGTGGATGTAGCAGAATCCTAAGGACAATGCAAATGGAAAACCAGTGGGTAGCAGAGCCTTTCAGATAACAGGGGCAGGTCTCACCAACAGAAACAGGAATCCTCTTAGTCATGTGCCCTCCTCTGTAGAGTGCATAGGGCTACACGGACAGACAGGTAGCCTGGCATTTACTGCTCCAACGGCAATATCACTAACAAAAGATTTTGAAGATTGCTTGGAGTACCTGGAACTATGAAGGCTGTATAAAAGGTATAGGCTAGGCTTCAAGCAGAATTATCGGTGAAATAGTAATACCTGGGGATTTTAATCGTGATACCTTTTTAGCTAAAATACAAACAATTACTCTTTGGCATATTACTGGCCTAATCATCTGCAAACGTTTCTACTGTCTGTATGCAGTAGATTCTTTTAAGATGCAGCCCTTCAATCGCTTTTCCCTCTGCCGTCAAGGTGAAGTCCAGACACTTGAGAACAGTGTGCAGGGCTCTCCACAACTTGGCTTTAGCTTGTTCTTTTAGTTCTTTGTGCTCCTTGCACAGGGCAGGTGCTTTAGCCAAATAGGTTGATTAGTTTCTTCATGTCCTGCAAACACCCTCCCTCCCATTTTGCTTATGCTCGGTCTACGGCAGTTTCTGCTTTTCTCCCACCCTAATTTTCTAGAATTTTACAAGGCTATTGGTCATGCACATCTCCCTTCTGTCAGGACCCGACCCAGCTGCATTCTCCGCAGAACTCCCCACCAGCCTAGTGCCAGGCCATCTCTCCCTCCAGCTGCCAGGAGCATGATTGACACTCCCTTTCTTCTGCTTTGTCTGTGACATCTCCTTGATGCCTTCTGTAAATGCTCAGCAAACATTGGACAGTGATGTACAGAGTACAAATCCAACCTGGATATGGAGTCTACAGACTTGAGTTTGTGTTCTGGCTTCATCATTGACTCACTGTGTGCCCAAGATGGGCAAGTAGCTTAAGATCTCTGAGCCTTGGACCCTTTATTTATACCAGGAGTCCTATCCCCACCTTACAGAGTTTGCACGAATGACGTGAGGGTGAACAAAGTGAAGAGTGGAGGAGTCCTTAGAAGGCATCTATCTCCCTCAGGAAATGTTACTGAGCCTGAACCGATTACAGGGTTTCGCTTGGTGTTATCTCCCCAGTGATGTAATAATTTTGAAAGTGAGACTGTACTGAAATATATGGGTGGTAAATGGCAGTGCCTGGAATTTTTTTAAACTACTCAGTAAATTTATTTGATTTATGTTTAAATTGCTTTTCAAAATCCCCATCAAAATTATATAAGGCATACCAGCTTCTGTTTTTCAAAATTTTTAAGTTAGAATCCAGATCTTCATCAGTATCTATTGTAGAGGGATGCTTTAAGATGGCTTGAAAATCAGCTCAGTTTCATCAAATTTGTCAAGTTTGGGGGAATATACCCAAACAAACATTTGCCAAAATATATAAACAGAGCTAAAATTATTCTTTTTTCCATCTTACTCTTTGCAAAATGACTGCACCATGCTATTTAGTGCACATGTTGTGCCCCTGGCATTCCACATTGACCAGCTTTCTCCACCAGATGCTCGCTGCTTCAATTTAAACCCTCTTTCTATTGTTAATATTCTTTCTTCCAAGGATGTAAATAAATCCTGATGATCTGTATATATCCAGAATGTAATGAAAATTAAGCATATTGAATTAATGAAAATATTCCTCACATTTTTATGCATGTCTGTGCTGCCTAAAAGTTTGTAGACTATTTTGTAATATATCGTTTCACTCATTGTTCAGAACCAACACCTTAAGGCAAGCCCAGTCTCCATTTTGCACATTGGGAAGCTGAGACCGGTAGATTTAAAAATGAGCTCTGGCTCACAAACCTCCAGCCTGGACCCAGATTTTCTACACTGAGGGTACCAGACCTCCTCTTAAGGTCCAAAGATGGGATTTGAAAAGAAATTCTTTCTCAGTTTCTTGATTTTTTGATTTAAAAAAGGCCTTAGTGGTAAAAAGGATCATCTAAGTGATATGTGGCTAAAATTACCTAGAGTTATGTAGAAGTTGCTTAGGTTTCTGTGTAAGGTTTTGGGAACTGAATCGGTGTCCTCACGTAAAACAGAAATTGAAGAAATACTCAGGAGCTTATCAGTGAGGATAAAATGAGAGAGCTGCTATACAAGTAATAGGAAAATACATTTGCAAAGCAAGCTATTATAATGTTCATTAAAATCATAAATATATGCAGATAAATTAATCAACTATCTCAGGGTCTCTCTACTTAAAATTAATTTCCTAGGTAATTAGCAATGCCGGAAAAAGTTTCATTTTAGAAACTTCCATGTTCATTATAAACCATGAGCTTCAAGTTTTAATAAAGTTATATGATGGAAAAGTTACAAAATTAGTCCTTACTGCATACCAAAGCATTTTAAAAGTTAGTTAATTCACTGACATTCAACTGCGTAAATTACTTCATACAGTTGTTTTGGTACAATGTCTATAATCTTCTGATCAAAACAAGAGCTAAAACCATGAGTAGCAATTATTCTTTACCCACCTATTAGCACACCGTCCCCTACCATCCCTGCTAGCTCCTCCTCAGAGTCCGAAGAGATTATTCTCCAGAGAGTTTTGGAAACTTTTTACTGTAGCAGAATGAATGGGGGTTGGAGAGGGGAGAGCTTTCAAGTTACAGGCTTCAAAGTTGGTTTCTGACTGCAAGTATATTTTTAAAATCTTCTATGGAAGAAGAATTCTAACAAGGTTGTGTGCAGCAAGATACCTGCTAATTCACTATTGTTTACTCGGTGGTTTCTATTTAAATTTGTGCTGCTGTCGTGATTTATTCCTACCTCACAGGATAATGAATCTAGATTTTATTTCTGTTCTCTGCCCAGACTTGTACAGCAGGCAAAGTGTTTGAAAATCAAAGGAAAAGAAGATATTGACTTGGATAATCTCTTCAGAGGTAAAAACGAAAATACTAGCAAAAACACAGACTATGCCTTTTTGTGTGAAATATGTCTTATTTGTTTGCTGGGTTGGTTTTATCACTCCAGTAGAGAACAGTGGAACGAACTTGAAGAGGGGAGGAAGATTTGTGTTCTAGTCCCAACCCTTCGGACAACTAGGTTCCACTACTTCTCCAGCCTGACCTTGATTCCCTCATTTTTAAAGTGAAAGGGCTAGACTGTGATTTCTGTGGTCCTCACTCCTGATGGCACAAATCAGAACCTATCCAAGTAAAGGTCTCTGTGGTGGAGTCACTCGCCATCTGCAAGAGGGCATGGGGGAGGGAAATCAGGAGTATCTCACGGCATTTGTATATGTTGGGGGACTGGGAAATGTACCTCCTATTTAAGACAGGCAAGAAGGTTATTGGGGGAAAAGTTTAACCATTAAAAGCTGAAGGATTATTAGAGTGTAGGAAAAAGAACTGCCTGTCTTCATTTAATTCTCTTTCTTTCTGATTAAGGTTTGCTCTAGACAGAGTTTCACCTATAATTTTGAGGTTCTATTGTAGTAAGCTAAGGAATGAGTTTCCCCTTAGTTATGTTAATTTAGTGCAATAGTTTTTATCTCATCAGATGAAAACATTGGTAATTTGTAATCAGCGTCCTTATGTCTTCAGCCATAGTAGTTCTTCTGTATGTTTGTATCTCCCAGAACACCTTAGGAAATCTGTTCCTCTTCCAGAGGAAAAGAAAATTAGTGAGTTTTCTGCTGACTTGGCCAAAAGTGGAACAAATTAGCACAATTTGGTAGCACTGCACTCATCTCCACTACAGTTACCCATTAGACTTTTCTTAAAAGAAAATAAAAGCTGTACTTGGCAGCCATTGAGAACAAAAGAGTTATGACATCTGTGAGCAAAGCTAACCTATTCACTTCAGGCAGGGACCACACTCAGCTGTGGTTGGAATAATGACTCTTGATTTCATCTCAGCCGAAGAGGGAGGAAGAATCTTTTCCTCAGAAAATGAGGGCAGTTGAGTTACTTTGGTTTCTTTGTGCATCCACACATTTCTCCCTAACCAGAGAATTTCTGTGTAATATAATCAGGTCTGAGCATTTAGAAACTGCTCCATACAAATGTTCTAATCCACTTTACCATGCCTCCATTCTGTAAACAACATGTGTTTTGGAACCGTATAAAGAGCTCTAAAAAAGTGTCAGTGTTTTAATTCATATTTTGACACTTTTGAAAATATCTCCACAGAGTAATTATGTATATGTTCCTGTTAAAACAGATACACAGGCAATTTTGTAATTCACATAGTAAAAGTAGTAATGAGGATCATCCTTATAAAAATAGAAAATATCACTAGCAAAATGCATTTGCATAATGTGAAGGATGAAATCTCTTCTAACTTGTTCAGTATGTACTTATTCTTTTCTGCATCACTTTTAAAAGGTTTAGTCGACCTTAAAAATAAAACAGCCAGTTATTTTACCAGCAAAATGAGTTTATTTGGGAAAAGCAAAGAATTGCAATTAGGGACAAGCAATCTGTGGCAAAACCACAAGCAAATCTGGAGAAAAAAAGGAAAGGAACGTTACTTTATAAAGAAAAAGGAGGAAGTTGCTCTGAATGAAAGTCATTGGAGGGAGGAAAGGGAGAGTTCAGGGTGTGACCGTGACATTAAATGATCATTTAATATTTTCCTTTTAATTTTCTTCAGCCTATAAGTCTCAGCATAAATTCCAAGTTCTTTTGGGTTATTTTGTTGTTGTTCTGAGTATAGATCTGAATAAACCCCTTAATGTATCAGCAGTATTTCTTTTTAAAAGGAAAGTGAGTTAAAATTTGTTCTCCATTTCTCCTATGAGGGGAAATAGTATACTTTTGATATTTAAAGATTGTGTGTACATGTGTACATACAACTTGTGTTTTTCATATCTTGGGCAGGTTTTTAATTTTTACTTGGAAACATCTTTGTTTTCTAAATCATTTTATTCACAATAGATATTCTTGGCAGATAAAATAAAAAATCTCACCATAATTTTTGAGGATACTGCTTAGAGATACAACATTCTTTCCTTTACCATGATAATGTGTAAAAGTAAAATTGGATGATAGAGCATTTTAATTAGTTATATAAATTTGTTGAAGAAAACATGATGATCTAAAAGCATGTCTGATAGTAAAATTGACAGAAGTTAGAGTTTGTCTTACTACTCTACAGATGTACAGGTAAGCTTATTGGGTGTTACACCTAAGACGTGTCAAATGGTAGTTCTCTTTTCTGCCTTTTGTTAAGTAAAATAATGCATGAAAATACCGTTGGCGTATCTGCTGCACCACACCCCTTCTCTGGAATTGAGTTGGGCCTCTGTGTCTTTTAGGTTTTTACCTTTGCTAGTGAATGTTCCACAGAGAACCGCACAAAATGGGCTCCTTTGAACACAAATTGAGTGAAGCTACTCAAAGCACATTTCCGTTAAGTATAAAGGACCTGCTCACCTAAGTGATTTGCCCTTGTGCCAGTTGAGAGAGCCCCAGGACCAGAGCTGTTGAAACTCAGCTACTGGGTACCATAGACGCATGTCATTGTCAGGGCCACCACGCTGCACTACTCCAGGGGACATCTTTGTTGTTGTGGAATGTTCAGCTATAAAGGTTTTATTTTAACTATTTACTATTTTTGGTCTCAAATGTGTAAGTAATGCTTACTTAAAAAAAATCCAAAAATTTCGTAAAGCAAAAAATACAAGAGATAGGCATGAAGAAAGCTAATCGTTGTTAATAAATCCCTCACATATTTATTTTGGATACAATAATTCACCTTCTCACTTTGTTACCAATACAGAATCATCTTCGGTGAACAATGATTGACTATCCCCCCCCCCTCCCAGTTGCTAACATATCATGGCTACCTTTCTAAATCAGTGCACATACACCTGCTAAGTTCTTCTTTTTGTTTATTTTTTAAGTAATAATTTTAGACAAGTACAAGAAATTACACTCATTCAGTGACCATTTGGGTCAAGAAATAGAATCTGAATGGAAGCCCACCTCTTGATGTCCAATTACCACCTCCTGCCAGGGTCCTGACTCACTCTTCTGATTTCTGTCACTGTTGCTGCTTTGGCCCTGTTTTGATCACTGTATAGTTGAAATCACACAGTATGCATTCTTTTTTGTCTGTCTGACTCTTTTTGCTAACATTCTGTTTGTGAGATCCATTCAAATCATGTTTGCCTGTTTGCTTCTTCTCAATACTGGATATTATTCAGTTTTATGAAGATGCCACAATTCATCTGTCCATGTTAACGTTGGTTGCTTTCAGTTTGCCCTCTCGGCAATGGTGCTTCTCGGAACATTCTCGTATGTGATCTGGTGGATATGTGCATGCGTTTCTGTAGCGTACATAAAAAAGAGTGAAATTTCGGGTAACTGAATGGGTTTGCGTTTAGGAGCCAGTGTCGAATAGTTTTGCAAAGCGCTGTACCAGCGCATTCTCCCAGCACAGTTTAGAAATTGCAGGTTCTCCACGTCCTTGCCAGCAGTTAGTACTTCTGTGTCTCTAATTTTAGCCATTTATTTGGGTGTGCAGTAGTGTTTAATTATGCTTTTAACTTTTCACTTCCCTGAGGCCTGATGAACTTGAACACTTTCTCATGTTTATTGGCTATTTGAATATCCTCTTTTTGAAATATCTTTCCCATTTGTCTTCTAGATTGCCTTTTTCTTATTAATATATAGGAATTCTTTAGGTCTGCAAATAAGTCCATCCTTGGATAGATATATTGCAAATGTCTTCTCCAGTCTGTGATTTGCCATTTTGCTCTCCTAATGGCACCTTGTGATAAATAGAAGTTCCGAAATGTAACAGAGTCCATTAATCCTTCCCATTTTGGTTAGCACTTCTAGTGTCCTGTTCAAAGAATTTTGCCTATTACGTATTCATAAAGATATTCTGCTGTTTTTTTTAAATTCTAGAATCTTTATTGTTTTACCTTTCAGATTACAGATCTGTATTTATATCTAAAAATGTACCTGGAGCTGATTTTTTTATACATGGCATGACATGGGAGCCAGTATTCACTTTCTATATGAATATTCGATTGACCCAGCACCATTTAGTAAAAAGACCTTCCTTTCCCGTATGGCCCTTCATAAATCAGGTGACCATGTATGTATGGGTCTGTTTCTGAACTGTGTTCTGTTCCATTGGCTTGTCTATTCTCATGCCAATACCATACTAGTTTAATTATTATAACTTTTTAAATCTATATAATAGATCTTGATAGCTAAAAATGCCACTTCTACAATTTTATTCTTTTTCTTTGAGATTGCCTGGCTATTCTTGTTCTTCCACATATCTGAAGAGCTTGTCTTTGTACACACACACACACACACACACACACACACACACACAAGCCAAACAACATATTCTGATTTTGACTGGAGTTGCAGTGAATCTATAGGTCAATTTCCGGTGAATTGGCATTCTATAATTCATGAGTATGGTATATCCTTCCATTTAATTAGGCATTTTTTGATAGTTTTCAATAATGTTAGGCAGTTTCTCAGAGCCAGGACCTCCAGTATAATGTGGAGTAGATACATGATAGCAAGGCATCTTTGTTTCATTCCCAGCCTCAAGAGGAAAGCATTCAGAAGTATACTATAAAGTACAATGTTTGCTGTAGTTTTGTGCCCTTTAATAAGTTGAGAAAATTGCCTCCTTTTTTTACTTTGTGCTTTTATTTTTATGAATAGGTATTGAATTTTATCAAATGCTTTTTCTGTATCTATTTGGATAATCACATGATTTTTCTCTTTATTCTTCTTAATATGGTGAGTTATAATGATTCCTCAGGAAATTTCTTATTGAAGTTAATCATATACTTGGAAAAGTATTAAACTATATAAGTATTACTCAATGAATTTCAATCAATGAATATTTATGTACCAGCACTCAGATCAAAACATAGAACCAATATTTCTTTGCCAATACAGGTAGACCTCATTTGCAGAATAAGCAATGAATTTCAGTTATCATGGTTTAAGTGAATAACTCCAGTCCCCTAAAAACACAATTCAGATTTCAGTTACCACAGTGCGTTAACTGTGGGGCATTGCACATGGTGCTAGCCCTGTAGTCCACAGATCACTACCTAACAGATCTGCATAATGATCAGTGACTGATAATGTCTCTTCTTTCAAAGTCTTTCGATGTTTTTTCTGAGCACATCTGTTAGTTCACACACTGAGAGCAAAGCATGTAGTTAGTTGTGTTGCCTCCTTGCTCCCAGTGATAAACACATGGGATATGTTACAAAAGTAGATACTCCAGAGTACTGGCCAACACATAAGAAAGTACAGTAAAAAAACAAAGTGATAACACTGGAAGTGAAATTGTAATCGAATGTAAACAGATTTATAGAAAAAATAGCCAACCATGGAGATGCTGACACTGCTCCCATTTTGAGAGACACTAGCTGCGCTGCCAGAGGAAGTCAATGAAAACAAACTCTCTGACATAAATGAGAAGATGGCAGGGACAAACTAGGTGAATATGTCCCACAGGAAGTGACACTGGCACACATACACAAAAAATCCCTTGCAGATGTGAAAGACAAAACGTTGGAAGCTGATCCAAACTTGGAAATAGTATGACAGTTTACCAAAGCAGAGAAAAGATGCTTGCTCTGTATCATAGATATAAGACAAGAGGAAAGCCAACATTGTTCAACTCTTGATAAATTTTTACAAAGAAATAAAACATTTGAGCTCAATGTTTTTAATGTTTTAAATCACAATGTACTAAAAAATATTACCAGTACTATTTTTTAAATTTCCCTATACAATTATAATTGACAATAAAAGATTTTTAATACTTTGATCAAAACCTGTAAAGGTCATGGAGAAATCAGTCTTCCATTGATTATTAAGCTTGCCTTATATTTAGCTCACTTTCAGCTTTACACAGTCATTTTTATAGTTCGACTACCATGCCAAGTGAGAATTTCTTATATTTTATAAAGGACTTTTTCAAATATGTTCATAAAAGAAGTTGTAATGACCTCATTATGTTTGGTATTAAGAGTATGATGACCTCATAAAATGAATTTGCAAGTATGTTCTCTTTTTCCATTCCCACAAAGACTTTATATAAAAGTAGTGACATTTCTTTCTTAACGGACTGAGCCACCCAGGCCCCCCATGACATTTCTTTCTTAACTGGTTAGATAACTTCACCAGAAAAGCTGTCTGAGCCTGGACTTTTTTAATGACAATAATTTTAATTATAGATTCAATTTCCTTAGTAAGATTGAGTACTTTAGATTTTATAAATTTCTTACTTGGGACTATGTCAGTTTTTTTTTCTACTGTGCTTTGTTTTCTCTTTTATTAATGTCTGCTATTATACTTTAGCCTTCCTGCTTCCACGTTTCTTGTGGTTTATTATTATTGTTTCTCTGACTTCCTTAAATGATTGCCTAGATCATTTATTATTAATGTATGTGCTTAGAGCTGTTAGTATTAATCTAAGTATCACTTTCCCACATTAAACAATGTTTGATTTGTTAAATTTCATAGTCATTTAATTCAAACTATTTTCTCATTTACACTTTGGATTATTTTGCCTATGAGTTGATGTATAATGCTTCATTTTCAGATAGATGGAGATTTTATTATCTTTTATTGATTGATTTCTAGCTTTTTTCTACTGTGGTCAGAGAACATATTCTGAACAATGACTTTGTTAATCATGTTATTAAATCTTTATAAAAAAGAAAAGTTAACTGCTTGTTAACAAGAGTTTACTGCTTGTTCTGTTGGTTCCTGAGAGAAATATGTTAAATCCCTCTTCTATGATTATGGAATTAATGGTTTCTCCTTTTACTATATATATATGTATAATATATATATTTTCATATATTATACATATATATATGTAGACTATACTATTAGGTTCATGTAAACTTAGAATTATTATATATTCTTAATAAATTTCCCCTTTCATCATTTGAAATATATCTGTATTTCTCCTAGTACTTCATTCCCTAAAGTCTACTCTGTCTGGTATTAATGTTAGCACATCAGTTTTTTCTGGTGTTTGGATGGTTAGTGTTAGTCTTTCCATCCTTTTATATCTTCATCTCAGTGTTTATATTTCATATGTCTCTTGTAAGTGGCATGTGATATTTACTTTGATATCCATATGATTGTAGTAGTCTTTTAATTGGAATATTTAGTATATTTGTATGTAATGTTATTACCATAGCTATCATTTCAATAATTATTTTCTATTTTTCTTAATAGTTTTTTATTTTTATATTTCTTGCTATATTTTTTATTAACCAAGAATTTATTATAGCATTTTCTCTATATTGGCTTTTTGGTTGTGCATTTTTAATGTTCTTTTAGTAGATATCATAGCAAGTATAATATCAGCCTTTTTACAAGATCATTTCCCCTCTATCTGAAAGACTCCTTATTCTATTTCTTTTAGAGTCTCCTAGCTATGTGTTTTCTTTGTCCATAAATGCCTTTTTTTTTGCCTTAATTTTTGAAGAATAGTTTTACTGGTTATAGAATTCTGGATTGGCAGTTAATTTTTTTTTCAGGTTTTAAAGGTGATGACCTATTGTCTTCTGACCTCCATGGTTTTCCTCAAGAAGTCCTTTGAGGTTTTATTGTGTCTCCTTTCAAGAGAGTATGTGTTTGGAGTGTATCTTATCTTTGACTGCTTGGAGGGTTTTTTGTTGTTGTTGTCTTTGACTTTCAGAAGTTTTATTATGAAATGCCCAGATGTAATTCTCTCTGTCTTTGGGGGATTCATAGTGCTTCTTTAGTCTGTGAGTATATGGCTTTCATTACTTTGAGTTTTTTCTTGAGCATTATCTCTTCAAATATCGCTTATGCTCCATTCTCTCCTTTCTCTTCTTTTGAGACTCCATCTACAAATATATTATACCATTACTTGTCTATATGTCTTATAATCTGTTTTCTATATCTTCCTTCCTTTTTGAACTATATGCTTCAGTTTGAACTTTTTCTACTAGCCTTTCTTCAAGATCACTAATGCTCTCTTTCTTCAGTAGTCTCCAAACAGCTCTCCATCCAATGAATTTTTAGTTAACTCTTTGCATTTTTCAGTTCTGGAATTTTTACATTATAATTTTTACATGGATTATAATTCTTGAATAAAATTCTGTTTTGCCATCTAATTTCTTAAACACCTTAGTCACAATTATTAATTCTGTGCCTTCTCATACCAATCTGAATCATCTGTGGGCCTGCCTTTCTTACTGTCCTTCCTAGGAGAGTTGATCTACTACAGCTATTCCATCATAACTGGGAGTGGGATTCCTGCCATATTCTTAATTAATAGCCACAAAATCTCACTGGGTGATTCTACCATCATTTAGTTAATTAAATGCTCATTCATGCACATTTTTATTCTTTTCAGCTTTTACATTTAAAACAAAGACACAGTAAATACTCATACAGTTATATGTGGGCATTTTCAGGAATGTTTTTATAGGATTAATATCTGAAAGTGAAATTGATCAAAAGTGTGCAATTATAAATTATAAGTGTTCCTATCAGCTAACCTTTAAAGTGTCTGTAGCCATATACTCTCCTAATAACATATAAGAGTAATTACTTCATTCTGCCCTTGCAAGTAATGACTGTTGCTTGTTCCTGTCCTTTGTGCATTTTATTCTTGCTTATGCCATTATTGCAGATTTGAAGCTAGCCTAATGTATTATGGATACCAATTATTCATTGTCTGTTATAGACCTTACTAATAATTTTTGTATATACTCCCATCTTGTGCTCCCACCTTGTGTACTTTTTCGTTTTCTAACTAAAAGTGAATTTTCATGCAGTCTGATTTATCATTTTTTTTCTATCATGGTTTCAAGTCTTCATCTCATTCTTATTCCAAATTAAGGTCATACAACTATGTATGAAAAGAAAAAGCTGTGGCCTTGTCTTTTTAACATGCAAATCTGTATGCTATATGGAATTTATTTTTATGTAAGGATTAATGTAATATACCAGGTTGTTGTTTTGCTGAATTATTTCAATACCATTTAAAAAATAACCCATCTTATTTTCATACTAATGTGAATACAGTCTTCATATAGGAAGTTCTGTCATATATTTGAAACTTAAAAGCTCTGACAGGGCCCTGGGTGGCTCAGTCCATTAAGCTTCTGACTCTTGATTTCACCTCAGGTCATGATCTCATGGTTTGTGAGATTGAACCCCGTGTTGGGACTTGGGATTCTCTCTTCCTCTCTCTCTGCCCCTCCCCCACTTATTCACACACAGTGTCTCTCAAAGTAAATAAATAAACTTAAAAAAATACATAAAAATAAAAGCTCTACCATCACTGATACTATGTGTGTGTCCAAGACTCCCTTCATACCTAGAGCTGAAGATGCCACCACATTCCAGAGAAATCTGAACCTACTGGAAGAAAGCCAGTGCTGAAATATCATTAGAAGTCAAAGTCTGGAGAGAATGAGGAAGACAAGAGCAAGGAGACAAAGATCATCACCCCAACAGGAAGAAGGAAAACCACAGCTAAAGAACCAGGAATGAAAACAGAGATTTAAGCAGTGTACCAGAAAGCCACAACCTGTGGACCTTCCCCATGGGTTTAAAAGATTCAGATCTTAGACATCTTTTTAGTTCACCTAGCTCTCTATGGAAGGTGACTCAGAGTTAACAAAACTCACTAGTTTTATACACCCATTAAAAGCCTCTGCAAAGCCTCTGTGGGTCAGTTTCCCAGGAATTTTTAATTCATGGAATTACAATGCAAGTCTGTCTGAAGGGCTCGGTTTTGTAGTACATCACAAAAGTAGTTGTTCCTGTATGTACCTACAGATCTTTAACCACCACTGAATGAGTAAGTTGTTTCTACTTACACAGGTGCATGCTACATAGAGTATCGGTGAGAGAAGGAGCTTGATAGCAAATTGATATATATGTAGGCTCTGGATTTTTGGTTGGGGAGGTTGGTTCTTTGAAGCGCATGTTCAAAATTAGTGTTCTGTCTGTCCAAGCTTCTGTCTTAGTCTGTGTGGCATGATCCTCCAGACCAGCAATAACCCAAGTTGCAGCTCCACAGACAGTGGTTGCTCAGAGTTTGGAAGTGCCCTGTGATCCCCAACAATGATTTGCATGTTTACTGCATAATTTCTTCATTAGGTTAGAGACTATCATTAACATGCTCTTTAAATTTGGTGAAAATATATTTTGTCATTTTCAGCCTAGGTAAAGGATACATAGAAAATCAACTGGGTGGCTCAGTTAGTTAAGCATCCAACTCTTGATCTTGGCTTAGGTCTTGATCTCACGGTCTTGATCTCAGGGTCACGAGTTCGAGCCCTGCATTTACGTCCATGCTGGGAGTGAAACCTACTTAAAAAAAAGAGACAGAAACATAGACAATTATCAGTGGTTACACTTTGTGTATTCTGTGAGCTGAATTTTACCCTAAATTTTAAGGGCCTTCTTGGGGTTCATGCCCTGTGGGTTTGCTCACACAGGGATCTGAAGAAAGAAGAGAGTACCACAACCTTCTTGATGACATTGTTTGCCCATGGGAATCATCACAGGCAAAAAGCAACTTGATGGCTTCAGTTCTGATGTGGAAGTCATCACTCTAGTCCTCACAACAAGAAAGAAGCTGAACAAACTGAAAATCAACAGCTCTTTCAGATCTGTCAGAGAGTGGAGGTCCTGCCCTCAAGGGGAACTGTTTTGCCACTGGTTTATATGTCCTGTGGGAAAAGCAATTAGACAGCTCCATTCCCCTCTAGCTATGTGTCATACATACTGGAAGGGAAATCAAAAAGGCTAAGAAACTCTTCTTAAGGCCACAGGGACTCAAACCCACTAACAAAACAAAACAAAAAATCAAAAACAAAAAACAGGTTTAACATAAGACTCTAGAACATTTTCCCCACCAATACATTGACCACCACATCAATAGGGCTCCAGTATAATAACAGTAGATTTATAACCGACAACTCTGAGACACAGACTCTGCTGAAGGAGTTTCTAGGGAAATCCAAAGACGAAGAGAAAGAAAGAGGACAACTAGAGGAAGTTGAAGCCTCTAACATCTACAGGGAAGCATGAATAGCCTAACTGCTAGCTGTTTTAACATAAAATCTCACACCAAAGACCTTTCACCTAAGTTCCTATTACCTGATACGTCATGTCTGGCTTTCAGCAAAAACTGCAAAGCATGCTGAGAAGCAAAACAAACAAGCAAACCCACTACAGACTGAAGAGATAAAGCAAGCATCAGAACCAGTCTCTGATATGGCAGGCATTTTGGAATTGTCAGACTGGGGACTTAACCATGATACAGCTATGTAATTATGTAACTGTGATGAGAACTCTAATGGAAAAAAAAGAGGACGTGCGAGAATAGATGGGTATTATAAGCAGAGAGATGGAAACTCTAAAAAGGAACCAACAGGAAATGCCAGAAATCAAAAATACTATAAGAAAAATGAAGAATGCCTTTGACAGGCTCATCTTTAGCTCGGATATGCCCAATGAAAGGGTCAGTGAACTTGAAGCTGTCAGTAGAACTTGCCAAACTGAAAAACAAAGTGAAAAAGAAATGAAAAAAAGATACTACAGAATATCCAAAACTGTGGAACAATTACAAAGAGTGAAAAATACATGTAATGGGAAGATCTGAAGAAAGATAAAAAGGAGCAGAAGAAATATTTGAAATAAGAATGGCTGAGAATTTTCCAAAATCAATGACAGACACCAAAACCCCAGATCCAGGAAGCACACACACACACACACACACACACACACACACACACACAAAACCCACTAAGGATGAATATGAAAAATTCTACACCTAGCTATATCATATTTTAGTTACAAAAAAACAAAGACAGAGAAAATCTTGAAAGAAGACAGATTAAGAAAAAAAACCTGTAGAGGAGCAATGAGAAAAGTTACATTGGACTTTCTTTAGATTGGACTAGCCATCTAAGCAAAAAGAGAGCGGACTGAAATATTTAAAAACATTTAAACTTTTTTTAAAGAAAATAAAACCCACAATGAACAATTTTGTGCACAGTGAAGTTATCCTTCAAAAGTGAAGGAGGACTAAATACTTTCTCAGATGAGCAAACTGAGGGGATTTGTCACAGTAGACCTGCCTTGAAAGAAATGTTAAAAGAAGTTCTTCAGAGAAAAAGAAAATGATAAGGGTCAGAAAGTCAGACCTACATTAAGAAAGAGCATTAAAGAAGGAACAAATGGAGGTAAGATTAAAATCTATTTTTCATATTCTCAGTTGATCTGATAAATCAGTTTGTTCAAGTGCTTTTCAAAATAATCATAACAGCAATGTATTGGATGACTCCAACTTATGGATAAGTGAAATGAATAAAATTTTAAAGAAAGTTTAATATGCCAAGGAAGGAGAGAAAACCAAATGATATAAAATGCTCGATTAAAATCAGAGAAGGGAGGAAGAGAGGGAGAAGACTTTAAAAGAGAAAAAACGTCACAAGGGCAACAAATTTGGAATGGATCATAGATCTAAATATAAGACACAAAACTATACAACTTCTAGAAGATTATGTAAGACAAAATAGATGACATCATGTTTGACAGTGGGTTCTTAAATACGACACCAAAGGCACAATCCATAAAAGAGAAACTTGATAAGCTGGACTCCATTAAAACTAAAAACTTCTGTGAAAGACACTATCAAGCAAATGAAAAGACAAGCCACAGACTGGGGAAAAAATATTTGGAAAACGTATATCTCATAAAAGACTTGTGTCCAAAATATACAAACAACTGTTGAAAACTAGCCATAAGAAGACAACCCACTTTTTAAGAGGACAAAGATATCAACAGACACATCAGCAGGCCTAGATGGCAAATAAACACATGAAAAGATGCTCAACATCCTATGTCATCAGGGAACTGCAAATTACAACCATACAATACCCCCCCACGCCTATTAGAACGGCTGAAATTCCCCCAAACCGGTGAGGACGTGGTGCAACAGGAACTGTCATTCTTCGCTGGCGAGAACCCAAAACAGTATGGCTGCTTTGGAAGAGTCTGGCACCTGCTTTCTAAAACGAAACACAGAATTCCCATGTAATCCAGCATTCTTATTCCTAGGTATTTACTCAAATAAGTTTGAAACTCACGTCCAAATAAGTGGTTCAGTTGTTTAAGTGTTTGACTCTTGATTTTGTCTCAGGTCATGATTCCACGGTTTGTGAGATTGAGCCCCTCGTTGGGTTCTGTACTGATTCCGCTTGGGATTCTCTCCTCCCCCACCCCTCCCCTGCTCACATGCATGCTCTCTCTCTCTCTCTCTCTCTCAACATAAATAAATAAACTTAAAAAAAACTTACACACAAATGTTTATAGAAGATTTAGTCCTAATCACTAAAATCTAAAAGCAACAAGATGTCCTTCAGTAAGTGAAAGGATAAACAAACTGTGGTACATCCATACAGTGGAATATTATTCAGCATTAAAAAGAAATGAGTTCCAAAAATGCATATTGCTAAGTGAAAGAAGCCAATCTGAAAAAACTACATACTCTATGATTTCGGCTATACAATAGTCTATAAAAGGCAAAGCTATAGAAACAGCAAAAAAAGTCGGCAGTTTTGGGGAGTTTGGGGTGGGAAAACGCAAAAAGAGATGAATAGGGAGAACTTGGAATTTTCAGGGAGGTGAAACTATTCTGTATGAAACTATCCACCATGATAGATGCATGGCATTACGTATTTGTCAGAACCCATAAAACTGTATAACACAGACTGGATCCTAATGTAAACTATAGACTTCAGTTCCTAATAATAATGTTTCAATATTGGTTTATCACTGGCAGGATAAGTACCACACTAATGCACGATATTACAAATAGGAAACTGGGGAGTTGGGGAAGAGAGGGGGACTTCAGGAACCCTCCTTACTATCTGCTCAACTTTTCTATAAACCCAAAACTGCTCTAAAAAACAAAGCACTAATTTTTTTAATGTGATTGTAAGTACTTAGTATATTTGTAACGACCCAGCAGTACTTTGTGTGATGTGGGCAGACAGAGGGATAGAGCAAGGTGGATTTACTGGGAGAGGTAGGGATTTTTTGCAGTTGGCTGAAAGGTGATTCTAAGGACAGGAGCTTGGTACCCACAATTAAGTGAAAGGAAGACATTCTGAGAATTAAGTGAAAGGAAACTGAAGGTATAATAAATATATGTAATGAGTATTCTCAATTTCAGTCTAGAAAAATGTTTACAGCCATCACAAACATCTATAGTGCTGTACATTATGCACCGGTTCTTATGGAGTGTGGATACTGCATCTGTTCTTTTTTTTTTTTTTTTTTTTTTTAAGTTTATTTGGCGAACAGGGGAAGGGTACAGAGAGAGAATCCCAAGCAGGCTCCACGCTATCAGTGCAGAGCCCCACACAGGGCGTGAACTCACAAACCGTGAGATCATGACCCGAGTGGAGGTCAAGAGTCTGACGCTCAACTGACTGAACCACCCAGGTGCCCTGATACTGCATCTGTTCTTGATAATACTCTCATGCAGGCAGTCTGCTACTTTTGATGTCAGTTAAAATATTAATAATAAGAGCTTTCAAGGTAGAATAGAATGTAATAAAAGTTTCTCATTTAAAAGGAGAGCTATTAGCCTTAACTTTGCTTAAAAAAAAAGTAGCAGAGCACTGTGTCCCAATTCAGAGACCAGCTGAGACTAGAGGTGTTGAGCTAGAGATTTTGGAGGTGCTGAGATTTGAATGATCAAGTTTGTTTCTCTGCCAGATGCTCTGAAACACCTACACCCTTGGGCCTGCTGGTAGCATCAGCATAGCCGCCAATGAGGCTCAAAGCAGGAAGAAAATCCTTGGAAGTAAGTGGAAGGGTCTGGATGCCTTTTAGCCTTCTTTGTAAGATAGCCTGAGCTTTTTGTTTGTTTGTTTTTTTCTTTAGCTTGTCTTTTTAATATGTTCTATATTATCTTTCTAAAAACTCCCTTCACCCTTCTTTTCTAGAACACTCTTCCTGTCAAATTCCCGAAACACATGAAAATGAGAAAGCCAGTTTTTTTTTTTTTCTTGATGGACTCTAGATATAGATTATAGCTTATGGGTTTTGCACACATAAGCATTATTGACAAAATATTTTGAAAATCCAAATGTGGAGAAAAGTTATAGTGCAAGAATTAAAAAAAAAAGTCTGAGTAAAAATAAATCTGCTTTAATAAGTAGATACTTATTTTTAGTCATAAGGCTTGAGGGACTGACAACTCTAAAAACTCAATTCCGCAGCACCAAGTCTGGTGCAATGTGGGCAGCCCTCCCATACGCTTCCTCAGAGTATTCCAAAAATAACCGTCTCGAACTGGAATCTTCTCTGACACATCCTCTTCCCCATGCTGACACCACACCGTCCCCGGTGATCGGAGAGCACAGCTTTACCTACCCAAGTCTCTCCTGCCTGCTCTGCTGGGCCCTGGAACCTTGTTAGGAGAGAGTGAGCAGATCCCGGTGGTCAAGCTGAGGGGCCTCCCCTTGCTTACTGTCCAGAGTTGTGGAAGAGTGGACAACCCAGAGACAAACAGAGAAACAGGCCTTGTGCTCTGGAATAGAATCACAGCTTGCATCCCAACGCTGCATGGTATTCTTTCACCAGGGCCAAAATGGGATTCCTAGGTTCTTAGATTCTAGGCTTGTCATCCCAGACAAGGTGATGGGGAATTCTAATAACTTCAGCTTCTTCCCCGTGTCAGATTTGAGGGATATGGACATTCACGTCTCATATTCTGTGAACGTGTAAGAACCGTGTGGGTGTTTCTGGGTGCAGTGGATGGCCCCAAAACAAAACCATTTGTCTCCTCTATTCGCCAGTTGTCCCAGGGCATTTATAGGCCTGTCTCCCTTGTCTGTAATTTCAGTGCCAAAGGGAAATATTCCCAGGTGCAGCAAAGAAGCTTTACCTTTCAAGTATATTGGGGGTCAAAGAAAGAAAGCCCCAAAATCTCTCCAACCAGTTGATGTTGTGAGACACTTTTTTGCCTTGATGACAGGTACTAAGGGTTTGAAACAAAACCAAACAAAACTGCCCTGATATACAGTCTTCCTTGGAGAGAACATGCTTGTTTTATAAGAAAAAGTTTTCTAACCTTGGGATTTATACTCCATAAGGATACAGTCAATAAGAGCTCAGGGCTTGTTCTAAAGGATACAGCAGAAAGGTTAGAGAGGACAGAATGTTCACGAAGCTGGAACGATTGAGGGAATGAGGCAGGGGAATTCCTTTTCTTAAAAGCTCTTTACTCAAATGTTGTCCTGGGTTTCTCTACCTAAGCTTCTTCTACTGCTGTTGTGACATCCCATGATTGCTGAGAGAGAAGACATAAACAGTGAGGCCAAGCATCCTGTGTCTAAACAGAGAATCAGGATTCAATATCTTGAATAAATGTAAATGATCCTTGGCTGTATCTTTGGACAGTCGTCATGCTAGATTTCTGAACTGAAATTCTTTGGACCTAGAAATCATTACTGAGCAGTAGAAAAGGAGAGTGTTGTTGCTGACCCCAGTATACTCGGGTTGTTTTCTCAAAAGTCATGCTGATCTATTATATAAGTTGAGAAATACAAGGAGTTTTCACCTCTTTATAAATTAAAGGAATAGCTGTTAAAATGAATAAGTTTACATAAATGAGGGGCATATATATTACTTCAGTACCATATGAAAATATACCTGAATATGCTTAGTATATCAATTAGGTATTTGGTTGAGTCACACTGAGTACATTGCCTCTCTCCTTGTTGCCATAGTTACCGTTGCCCTGTGGGGGTACATCCTGTATCATTTATGTCGTAGACTTTATTTATTAGCAAAGACAACAGTTTCTTCTTTTATTTACATGGTTTTCCCTCATTCACTGTTTTCTAATGCTTTCCTTTATTGATTTGTTTTCTTTGCCTTGAATAATTTCAGATGATGCCATTTTCCTTCAGATTTTGACTGCTAAGACATCAGTGATTTTCATGTGCAGAAGGTCAGATTATAAAATAACCACAAAAAGTAAATAATAAAATAGAAAGCATTTAAGGAAACTGCAATCTAAACTAAAAAAAATACGGAAGGCAGGATTCCTGAGTTATTCTAGATGTAGCTACCATGATGAACTCTTATTTTCTTTAATTTCCCTTTAGAAAGATAAGGCTTTCAAAAAAAAATTTCCCCAGTGGTCATAGATTTTCATTCAAATACTTTGCCTAGTTTTTGTTCTATAATTTTGAAAGGATTAAAACATTTTAAAATGCTTTAATTTTAAAAAAACATTTAAAAAAATTTTTTTTAATTTAAAAAACTTAAAAAAAAAACATTTCTGGCAGTGGCATCATATAATAGCTGTCTCCTTAATATGTTCCCTGTGATGGTGGTCATCTGGCACTCGCTGCCCATATTATAGCGGATGCGTGTTTATTGGCCCTTTTGTGCTCTAAAGGATTGCGGTTACCATTTTACTTACTGTTCACACGGTTGAGAGTCCGTATGCGTGACCTGTCCAAGGTCACACAGGTGGTAAACGACAGAGTTAGGTTCGGTTTTCCTCGGGAGTCCAAGGCTCTTCCCTGTAGCGCACCGCTCCTGGAGCTGCCGGGCTGTGCGCCTCCGTGGAGGGTGTCATTAGACGGAACGCTGGAGAATTGACTTTAAGCTGAGCCACAAACTCACCGCATGATGTGGCTAAAACATTCAGACTGGGAGCCCTGGCTTCCTCATTTGTCAGATGGAAAGCATTTCTCTACCTCTCCAAGTGGTAGCTGACCAGATCGAAGGAGAATTAATATGACAGGGCATTAAAAACAAAGCACTGTATATGTAAGAGTATGACCAATAGTCAAACATCTCTCTATATGTTCATCAGAGGTGGATAAATAACACCTTCACCTGAACCTCCTGACGGGCACTTCATGCCCAGCTGGGCCCCCAGGAAAATCTTGTGATTTTGCTTCCTCTCTGACCCTTGCTAAGTCCTCACGTAAACATAAAAGCAAACTTCTTCCACAGAAACGTGGGAGATTTTGTTTTGTGTGGAATAGATTGGCATTGAAGTCTGTGTCAAAAGCCATTTGAGTGACTCTTACATTCTTACTCTGCTTGTTGACAGTCGTTTCCTCACAAGAACGTCTTTCCGCTTGGTCAGAAATTTCTCCTTGGAGATGACAGAATTGCTGTCTTACCATTAATAAATGTTGTAGCCCACATCCTTTTTATTTTAAAGAAATACAAACAAATCTACCCAAAGCCATGCTTTCACACACAATAGAGGAAACCAATGCTTTCCTGAAACACAGATGTGTTTTCAGCCTTGCTGGTAAGCTCACCTTTCGATAATCGCCTTCTGGCCACTTGCAGAAGCAATTACTTCCACAGTTCATAAACACGGGGCGGCTGGGTGGCTCAGTTGGTTAAGCATCCGACTTTGGCTCAGGTCATGATCTCATGGTTTGTGAGTTCGAGCCCCGCATCGGGCTCCGTGCTGACAGCTTGGAGCCTAGAGCCTGATTCAGATTCTGTGTCTCCCTCTCTCTCTCTCTCTGTGCCCCTCCCTCGCTCACACTCTGTCTCTCGCTCTTGCTGTCTCAAAAATAAATAAACATTAAACATTTTAAAAAAATAAAAAAGAAACACAAGTCTACTGTATACAGAGAAGACACTAAGATTAAAAGTTTAGTCATCTGGATTTCACACATATATCCTGACGTATAGTGAAGAGATCCTTCCCTGAGGGTCTGAGACTCTGAGTTCAGTCACTAACTTTTTCTGTGGCATTGGACAACCCTCTTGGGACATCTGTCACTTGATGAGTTGCATTTGGCTAAATTGCAGGGGGTGGCGGTTATATGTTTCTTTGTGTTTCTTATGTTTATATCAAAAGATTAATTTTTTTTCACTTCTTTGAACTCAGGGGTTGGAGGATAAGTTTTTCAGATAATCTTTGTTTGGATTGTTTTACTGTTTTACCTTAACATTAAGACCGTTCCCTGAAAATCTTTCTAAATCACTCCCCTAAAAGGAATTCTACATCTTGAACATACTATCAAAGAAATCTTCTTTTCAAACATACCTACTCAAGCAATGATCTTGGTGCTCATGGCAATCTGGATTGAGCTGCTTAGAATCCTACACCTGTATCCGGTGCTTAATAACTCTTAAGCCTTGTGATTTGAGAAGTACGTGTATGAGTGAAATGAATATGCTAATACCAGATGCCATTAATCAGTACAAATTAATCCGGGAATGAATGACAAAATGTTATAAATCTTCTTTGGGGGTTCCATTCCACCTAAGGTTAAAACTTCCTTAAATACTTCTAGAAAATTCCTTAGAGAGGTTGTAGTAGGCAAAATGGTTCCTCTTTTATATATATATTGGGGTGGTATAACCATTCACCAAAAATAAGACAGATGTGCAATTTGAGTTGCTTCTTCAACACCAGAGAGCACGGAAGTATCTAATCATAATGTCTCACAGATTCCTCAGGTAAAAGGTATTAAGTTCTTGGAAAGAGTTTTAAAAACAACTAGGCTTCAAAGTCTATTTTGTGTCTTCCAGTGGAGTCATAGAGTAATCTAGAAGTAAACAGATAAAAGCTGAACTCCTAGGAGGGGAAAGAGGGAAGCCCACCCACTTGGTGCTGCCCCCTAACCATGCAAGGGCCCTGAGGCACTTCCACAGAACCATTTTTGTGGTGGCAGAATCCTTCATGTGTTCATGTGGCCATTCAACACATATTTTCTACATACCCAGCATTATTCTAGGCATGGCGGAGACCACAGTGAACAAGAGCAAAGCTGGTCTCAGCTGTCATGGAGCCCACCGTCTGGTGAGAGTGACTGACACCAAGCCGGGGAAGGTTACAGCTGAAGTAAGTGCCCGGAAAGAGCAGCATGGGGTGCCAGAGGGTCAGAGAGGCTTCTCTGAGGGAGTGACACGGGGTCCACTTCTGAAGGGTACGGACACATGGAGTGGACATCAAGGGAAGCGCAGAGGCAGAGGGCAAGGGGAGAAAAGAAGGACATTTGCTGAGTGTTTCCATGAGCTGACAGTATGAGTACCGTGTGTGTTATTTATTTCAATGATCTGATATGATAGTCTTAATCTGATGTTGAGGGTACTGCTTTTCACCCTGTTTTACCCAGAGGAAACCAAGGTACAGGAATTACGTCGTGTACCCTTGGTCCCGCTGTTAAAGATGATGGAGCCAGGGTTTGAACCCAGGTCTTACTGTAGAGCCTACACCCTGGGCCACCACCCCGTTCACCTCCTAACACGAGCAGACGCTTACAGGGGCTAGAGCGACGGTGATGTGTGCATCAGTCTGTTCGCCAAAAAGATCAACATGAAGACTCAGGCCGGCTCAGGGGTCATTCATTCAGCCCATTGCTCCACACTAACACGCGTGATGCTGTAAAGATGGGTTTGTGAGAGGCTTCTGTGGGAAAGATGTTGTCACTAAATAGGCAAGCTCACGAGAGCACTGAGAGCCTGTCTGCAAGGAAGGGAAAGAAGCAGACGCGGTGCCTGCCAGCAGCCCCAGTCACACTGGCAAGACATGTGAGGAGTACAGAGCTTCCCTGGGCCCGGTGAGTTGGACTCTGCAATGGCATTTGCATGCCATGATTCCTCCTTCAGTCACCTCTCAGATAACAGTGAGTTCATCTGCCCATATTGTACATAGCGTGTGGACATCGTTGAGGTGTGCCCTCTGGACCGGGAGCTCGTAGGCCGGGAATCTTTGCTTATTTCTGTATCTTCTGGGCCTGGCCTCACGCCAGTCCTGCAGTGAACACTCAGTACTGAATGAAATTTGTAGCGTTTCTGGAGCCAAGTCCCTTGCGCCTTTCTCTATAGAGTATTTATTGCCTTATTGAATTTATATTTCAGCTATGCAAGCAGTTGTTTTACTAATACACATAGATTACAAATGTCTTAATTATCTCAGCATTGTATGTATATGTTTTAATGTTTGTTTGTTTATTTATTTATTTATTTTTGAGGGGGGAGGGCAGTGAAAGAGGGAGACACGAGGTTCCAAAGCAGGCTCCGCACTGACCGCAGACACCTCAACGTGGGGCTCGAACCCACAAACTGTGAGATGATGACCTGAGCCAAATTGAGACATTTAACCAACTGAACCACCCAGGCGCCCCTCAGTCTAATACATTTTAAAGAGCCAACACCGGCTGGAAATCTGTGAGACATCTCCCTCTACCACTTAAAAATAGGAAGACATAAGAAACAAGAGCAGGGTAATAATCACGTGTTCAAACACTGGACTTGTTCTTCCAGATATTCAATTTGTTGTGGAGAGAATAAGTTGACAGAACATTCTGTTGGAATTCTGTGAGTTGTAAATGGATTCTGCCTGGCCATCTAGTGCGCACTGTAGTTTAGAGATCTGTGGCATTCAATTTGCATAGCCCAATTTCAGGCCATTGCGGTACATTTTCCAGTTTGTTGACTTGTTCTTTCTCTAAAAACTAACAATGTCAGAATTCTTTATGCCCATTAGCCTACTTACTCACTGAATCTTGAAACAGAAAATTCTTCACCATTGGCAAAGTAAGAGCCAGCTATTTGCAAAACTTAAATCGAGACTCTCTCTGTTACCACAGACGGTTAGATGGGAAAAAATACATATGAATTTTGTAACTCACTGCCCTTTCAGCTGCAAACAAGGATATTTGACCTTTTTTTGCCATTTGCTTAAATGTCTGGAAACTGATATTTATTATACCACAAGAGGCATATAAAGTACAGTAAGCCCTGTTGTTCACTGTGACTAGTATCTGGCAGGGAGCAGGCACTGATTCATATTTATTGTAATCCAGCATATTGGTTAATACAATATATTGATCCAATATATGTCAACTGCCATCTTCTGAAAACTGCAATTAATTTCATATTGAAAATACGTTGAACATATTTTATTGCTTTATGATTCAAAAAGTACTCCACAGATTTCCTAAACTTCTGAGCCATTGTTTTAACATCACTTGAAGTTGTATTGATTGATGCAATGGTGCCAGTTGACAGAAATTTCCGATCGATAATATGCTTTCAGCACCCATCTGTATGTGTAATTTTCAAATTAAAGAAAAAAATGCTTATGAAATTGAGTTAAAAGCAGTATTTTAGTCATTACCAAGGGTTTTCTCTAAGTTCTTAGTAAGTCTTTGGAACTACCTCCAATTGCTTTGCAAAGAACTCCAAAAGAGACATTTTATAATTGA
Organism: Panthera uncia; assembly: GCF_023721935.1. Classification (NCBI taxonomy): domain Eukaryota; kingdom Metazoa; phylum Chordata; class Mammalia; order Carnivora; family Felidae; genus Panthera; species Panthera uncia. The sequence goes on along the minus strand of NW_026057586.1, from coordinate 55,507,923 downwards.
GCAATGCGATAACAGAGAACCGGCGAGGGAAGCCCGTCAGTAATCAAGCACAGAGCTCAGTGGCCAAAAATGTGCCATGAGTGCTTAATGAGACAGAATAGCTAACTGATTAGAAATGTTGCAAGACCCCGCTGGTGCCGGCATGGCCGCTCCCATGGCCATAACTGCTACTTTCAGTCGTCCCTGCTGTTGATGCGCATCCTGCAAAGCCAGGAATTTTTAATGCAATATACTGAAAGCCAGTGCTGGCAAATAGGGCATTTATGATGCCAGGGTCCGTTGACAGAGCACGGTACCCCTCAAGATACCTTTCATCAGCACGGGTACTGCGTGCTTAAGACTCCCAACAAAACGCAGGGGAGCTGGTGGCATCCCAGGGCAAAGGTCAGAGTCTCCATCAAAGTTACAGAGTAAATTCCATCCACTTAGGAAATTTTCAAGAAATGGCCAAATTCATCCACCGAATCTGCCCTACCAAGGAAATGCAACAGGATTTCTACCCAGTTCTTGAATGAATGAAGATACAGATGCGGACTGTGATGGGCTTACTGGCATCTCATTGCACCAGGGCCCGCAGGGTTTTAATGAGAATGCTTCCACCCGGGCAGCCAAACTAGATGGGCACTGCATATTCTTGACTTGTTTGGGGATTGAAGATGCAGTGAGAATAAGTGCAGGAGGAGCCCGCAGAGGACCTCTGTGCGGTGTGGGAGGCTGAGAAAGAGCCCCAGGATCCACACTGAGGGCTCTCACAGCCGAACCCTGACCCTCCAAGCGGCTGCTACCATTACCTTTCGCGTGTGCTTCCCCCAGACACATGGAGCAGGAAGGAAAACTAATTTCAGAGCAATAGAAGGAGACCAAATAGGTTACCAACTTGTTGATGTCACCCGTTCATTATTCTTTGATATACAGCATCTTCAGAAAACTGCTAAGGATGTAAGAGCAAATCAGTACATGTTCCGCAGCAAAATTTGCTTAAAAAATTTTTTTTCCCATTATGAGCAGATCACCTGCTGGGAAAAAAAAAAATCTTCTATTTTCCCTCCTTCTCTCCAGAACTCATTTCAGACCCATGTTATTGCCCTAAGAGAAAAAAAAAGTCTCCATTAAAAACCAGAAGTTGCACACTTCACAGCAACAGCCCATGGGGCGACTGGGGGACACAGTAGATCTTCAAATAGCAAATCTTAGAGCCACTGTGCACACTGGAGTCAGGCTGCATTTGCATTTTAGAAAACATTAGGCATTGATTTTGTTGAGTTGCTTAAATGAAATACTTCAGAAATTAATGTGCACAGGTATTAATAATAGAGAGCATTAACATTTATAAAGGCTAAGAAACTTTTCTCAAATTGGAAAAACTATGCAGGGACATTATTAATATTTTTATTATTCTGAAGACTACAAGGTTAATTGCTTTTCAAAATGGTGAGGCTGACTAGTTTTTGCAGAGTTTCTACCTAAAGGAAAAGGCTAAGACTAGATTAACCAGGATTTTCTATGGTCCTAAAGAATGTCTCTGACACACATGGGGAAGTACATGGGGAAAATAGGATTTGGTGAGAAGTTCGATTTTACGGAGTACTTTATCTAGAGGAAAAGAATACAGAGAATTAACATTGAGTCCTTCTTTTGACCTCCAAATATTGTGTCACTTCTTAGAGCACTTGATAAACTCCTGGTCAGGCACTTTGTAATGATTTTTTTTTAATTTTGGTCTCTTGATAATTATTATACCCAATTGAGTAGCGTAAGTGCAGTGCTAACTGCTTTTAGTACTCAAAGGACTGTATTTACTGCCTTACTGACTTCACATCCATGTTTTGTGGCATTTTGCTAGCTCACATCTTGACTGGTTAAAAATTTGTATTAACAAGTACAGAATGTAGTCGAATTGCATAGGTGTTCTGTGCAATTACAAATTGGGCTTATTGTGCAAAACTACTTTTCTGAAAGCACTTTAATAAAACAAATTGAAAATTTCCTGTTTCCAGGAACTTTCACTCTGTCCAAGAAGTAATCAGAATAACGGAGAAAGGAAGCTGCAATGGTGGCTACCAGCTGGATTTCTCATGGGCCAGCTAGTGCCCTAGGGGCTTATTAAGACCCTTGTTAAGTCTGGGGAGGTGTAAGTTCAACTCACAGGCCAATCTATTTTCAAGACTTAAACTGAAAAAATAGTTAGGTAAACCAGAAGCAAAGCCAGTTCTGTGGTCTTCGGGAGCAAAATTACTCTTCTGTTGAGCCACTTAAGGATAGGGAGAAGACTGGATGAAGGTGAATGATGCTCACTGTGTGCCAGGCCCCAGCAGGTTGCTTCTTTCTAAGTTGCGTTGTGTTATCTTCTTCTTTTCTTTTAATATGGAGAAACAGCAGCACATAGGGTGTAAATGATGGGCCCTTCCCAGGGCCACATGGCTAATGAATGGCTGACTGGCACATGTACCAATTTGTGGTCAGTCACCACGAAGGCAGCATGGTGGGGTAATAATGTCCTGATGAGTAGCTTTGCAGCAGAGGCCGGGGTCGCCAACCTGTGTTCTGTCTGCATAAGAAACACCTTTCCTGAGCGCCAGTTTGAGAGAATGTGGGAGAGGGATTGGCCAACCCCCCACCAAATCCATCTGTGGTCATGGCATGAACATAGACTCGAAAGATACGTGTATTTTCTTCAAAGTGTAATTCGTTGGCGAAGTGTTCTCACTCTGCTTCAGAGAACTAGTGCCATATGTCAATATTAGTGTTCTTTTACTGCATTCTTACAGGGATTTTCCTTAAAGCAGTCATCCGGACACTTACATTCCAAACACAATTTAAAATCTTGCCTAGTCCAAGCGTCTCTGAAAAACAGAAGCAGTTGTCAGTTACTGGTGCTCTTGAGAAAACAGTCATATTTAACTTCTGCTGATTCAATGAAACAAAATAATGAACCTACCAAAGGATCCTTTCACTCTAAGATCAGCTGTTCAACAAACATTTTATGGAGCAAGTACTGTGTGACCAACACTGTGAGTTACAAACATTCTAATGGTAGCCCATCCAAGTAAAGAAACACAGAAGCAAATAGTTTTGTTTTGTTTTGTTTTGTTTTGTTTTTAATTTGTTTTAGTTTGTTTTAGCAAGCTCTGGAAAATCTTGGTCATTGGAAGTGAAATTTAAAAATTCATCATTCTGTCATTTAACTCAAAACCTTCGATCTCTATTTACATCGTGGTTAAGAGCATAGGGTTGGAATTCGTTCAGTCATCTATTTAATAACCATTTATAGTCTACTGCTTGACAAGCACTGTATTAGACACTGGGTCTATCACTTGTCAAGAAAAAAAAAAACAGTCCCTACCTTCACTAAATATTACATTCTAGCTGGGACGACAGATTAATCAAATGACCTTATTTTAAAAATATCAACCTGTACCTGTGGCAAGTGATAGAGAGAAGAATTTATGTGAGACTTTTATTATAAGAAGACTTGACGTAACTGAGGAAATAACATAAGGTTTCTGAGAAAGGGGACATTTGAGCTACGACTTAAAGGATGGGCAGAAGGTGATGAGGCAGGAGGAGGGAAGAAGAATCAGAGCAGCAGAGGGTAGTTGTACAAAAGCCTTGTGGAGGGCGGGACAGTAAAGCATCAGGGACTAAGAGAAAGTCAGTATAGCTTGAGAAGAGAGAATGGATGGTTGTGAAAATGTCATAGTTCAAGAAGAGCCTGGAGAAGTAGAGTCTGGTCTTTGTACTGAACACAATGGCAAGGCGTTGATGGGTTTAAAGCAGGGGAAGTAGATGGTAAGGAAAAGAATAGATACAGGCTGATCAGTTGGAAAACTAGTGAAGTTTCCAGGATAAAGGCGATGGTGGCTCGGAGGTGCATGGTAATATGGAAAGGATGGAGAGAAGTGAACATATTCAAGATGTATTCAAGAGGTAAACACCAAGAGGATACTGGGGATGAGTGACAGGGGCTATTAAGAATGACTTGGACAAGCGAAAGTGTATAATGCCTTTCACTAAGGAAACTTGAAAATGACCAGGTTTGGCATTTGAGGGCCGTGGGGGCAGGAGTGAGAATACTGAGTTAGGTTCAAGTATGTAGGGTTTTGAGAGGCATTTGAGAAAGCCAGAAGAAAATGTCAGGTAGCAAGTATGTGGGGCTATAGCTGGAGTTCAGAAGTGAAGTTTGGACTGGAGATTAACTATTGGGGGTAGTGTGCATAGAGGTGGCAATTGAACTCCGGGGTCTGGGTGCAATCAATTTGGGAGAGGGTGTGAAGGGGATGGGGGTTCTAGGAAGGCCTAGAACCAAATCTTGAGGAACTCTAACCCTTAAGAGCTGGTTCCAAGGGAATGAGTCATAGGGACAGGGAGGACCATCTGCTCAAAAAGTAAGAGAGGCAAGGGCTGCTGTGTCATGAGCATCTAGAGAAAAGAGTCTGTTAAGAAGGAAGGGTTACAGCACTGGATGTGCTGAGAGGTCAAGTAAGATGAGTACTGAAAACTCTACGTGGGACTGAAAATAAATTATGTTGGATTGAATGATGCCAAGGTCATCAAGGACACGAATGAAAGCCTTGGTGGAGTCATGGTCAGATTCAAGTGACTGAGGAGAGAATGGGAGGTATAGATAGGGAGACAGCCAGTAAGACAACTTATTCAAGGTCAGCTGAGAAGCTCAGGAGGGAGATAGGGTGAGGACTGGCAGTACATGGGCTGTCTAGGAGCTGTGTGTGTGTGTGTGTGTGTGTGTGTGTTAAATGAGAGGCACTCAAGAGTGTTCCAGCACCAATGGAGGGATCCTGGTGAGGCAGGTTGAATTTATACAAGATAGAAGGGATTACTGAGGTCATAGTTTCTGAGAAGGCTCAAGAAGATGAGATTTGCCTCAGGTGGGCAGAGAGACAGCTCCCATAAGCTCAGTTTTAGGAAGATTCAGGCATTCCAGTTTGTGGCTTCTATTTTTTTCTATAAAGTAGGCAGTCGGATCATCTGCTGGAGGGGTTCAGAGACAGGTGGCAGCTGAGGGAGCCTAAATGGCAGGACCGAGGGAAGGGAGGTTTGAAACACCCTGCCTCGAGAGTGGAAAAGCAAGTGAGCCAGCGAGGGTCGTGGGGCTGCTGGGCAGCCCTTGATGGTTATGGAGTTTTAGTGGAACCAATCTGTCCTGTTAGGATGCGTCTGCAGGCACAGAAAAAGCAGTTAGCGAGGCTCTCAGACTGCAATTTTGGCCAGATGGTTGCAATGAAAAGACAGAGAAATAAGGAAATGTGAAGTATTTGCGGGACATAAAAAAATTTCCACTGAATCTGAGCAGAAAGAAGAGGGTAGTGAAGAAAGAATAAGGCCAAGAGGTTGGGAGCAATTAAGGGAATGAATCATTTGAAGATCCCCATGAGGTCCAAGCACTCATCAACCTGTAGGAAGCTGATGGGTGAAAAGAGGCGGGACAGGCATGGTGGGCGTAGTCTTGGAAGTCTCTGATGCTGCACAGGCCTGAGGCTGGTGGCTAGAGGACCCTGCTGCTCCCCTGGGGTGTGACCCTAGACCCCAAAATGCAGGTTCCACAGGCCACACCAACGGGATGGATGGCCTTGATGGCCGAGGCCTCCAGGTTCTGCCATGGACAGACCAAGACCACATGTAGGGGGCAGGCTTCTTCACTGCCAAACCTCACCATGCTCCTCTGGAAGTTGGTGTTAGCTTTCTGTGGTTATGAGGATTGAGTAAGGTTATGGGTGTATAACAGCACAATACCTGACTCTTGGCCGGGAATTCATAAAAAGTGTCAGAAGCTGCTGTTTTTTTCTTGTGACACAGGCATTTTCTAGGCAGATCACATGTTTCATTGTTGTTATTCTTTTATTTTAACCCTTAAGAGGCAAGGCAGAAAGACATTTTTGGATTTCAGAGAAACAGTGTGATTTGTAACATGGCGATATTATCATGTTGACTTAATCTTTTCTCTTCTGACTCTACAGCTGAGAGTTGAGAGTTGCAGCTCAGCTGTAGGGGATCCAGAATGAGGGACAAGCTGACCCTAAAACAGGGTGTCTTAGGTGCTTGCTATCCTTGAGTGCCTGTCTTGTTCAGACTAGACTAACTTAGGTTCCTTTCATAAACCATGAATTCCAAGTGTCAGGCATCGAGGAGTTAGGCCACTCAAGGGGCTCCTTCCTTCCAAAGCAATGTGAGAAAAAAGTTCACTTAGTTAGATTTATTTGCTTATCTGTCACCTACACTCAACAAAGATGGCTGGGGTCCTGTTTATCTTTGAATGTACACACTCATGGCAGGTGCTCAATAATTGTTGCATGGAGTAGACTCTGAATAGCAAGGTTTTTAGCTCTGTAATAGGTAGGGCAGGGTTTCTGCCCACATCAGCACTATTGACAGCTGGGGCCAGATACTTCTTTGTTCTTGGGGCTGCTCCATGCACTGTGGCATGTGTAACAGAATCCCTGGCTTGTACTCACTAGATGCTATTAGCAACTCCGCCCCCCCCCCCACCTCCAAAAAAAATGACTCTGGACATTTCTAATTATCTCCTGGTGGAGGGAGACAAAATGGTCTTTGGTTGAGAACCACTAGCTTAGAGGAAATCTTTAATGTGGTCTATTTGTTGAATTTTTTTAAGTTTATTGAATTGTTTGCAGAGGAAAAAGCCTGAACTATAACCCCAAATATCTTGCATGGTTTATTTCCGAGAAGTGAAATTGTAGGTGTTGTAGTTTCTTTCTGTAGTCCTTGGGCTTTTTGAAAATGTCTCATGTTTCTTCACTATACATGTATTGCTCTTACAATTTAAAAGGGAGAGAATGAAAAACGTTTAATATATGAAAATGATTCTTTTAAAAGTATGCGTTTCTTCCTAATACCCAGATATTCCTAACAATCGTTTTGATTTCAGCCAGTGAACATTTATTTTATTGTGCATTTGGTTTATCTAATTTGTTCATTAATTATCATGGCTTGGAGTATTTTTAATCAGCAATGTCATAATCTGCTACTAATTGAAGTTCTAGATGTTGACACAAATTTATTGGTCAGCCAAGCAATGGATTTCAGTCTCAGAGACACCTGACCTTTTTCTATAAAGGCAGGAGCTTATCCAGTATCAAGTGACTTTGGTATAAACACACTTGTCCAGTGTCACTATTAGAGCCTGAGGGCCCAGAACATTGGAAAGAAGAGGGTGTGTGTGTGAGCGAGTGAATGTGTGTGTGTGTGTGTGTGTGTGTGTAAGTAATAATAAACTCCAAGTTAAACTTAATTTTTGAAAAATCAGCCAGTTAAGAGATTTTGCAAAACTCTAAATCAAAAAAAAAAAGATTCACAAGAAAGGATCTAGAGCCCCTTTCCCTCACCCCTTAGTTTAAATGAGGGGAAAACCTAAAAAGTGAAGGCTTTCTTTTAGTACAAACCTTCAAAAGGGGGGGGGGGAATGTCATTAGATAAAGATAAAGAGCTGATTCCAGCATTCAGATATGTAGCAGAATATTTTTAAAAGCAAGAGAAGTTTCTCCTTTTCTTTTTTGTTCCATATTTTCATCACAAGTGATCTTAGAAACTTACTATCTTAGTTGACTTGGGCTGCCATAACAAAATAGTACATACTGGAGGCTAGAAGTCCCAGATCAAGCAGCCAGCAAGATGGATTTCTTTCTGAGGACTTTTCTTGGCTTGTAGATGGCTGCCATTTTGTCGTGTGCTCACTTCTTTGTGTGGAGGGTGGTGAAGGGAGAACATGAGCAACCTCTCTGGCAGCTCATCATATCTGGGCACTAATCCCATCATGAGGGCCCCACCTTCATGACCTAATCCAACTCTAATTACCTCCCAAAGTTCCTGTCTCCAAGTAGCATTGCTTTGGGGGGGCAGAACGGGGGGACACAAATATTCAGTCCATTACATCTCCTCAATGATAACATGCAGAAATGGGTGATAGAATTGTTTATTATTTATGAGGCAATGATTGTTTGACCCAAAGCTCTCTCTTAAATATTTGCTTGTTCAAGGGAATGTAGGCGTTTGTATTTTTGATTTCTTTCCATCAGATATTCCTTCAACATTGACACATCATAGCACTCATCTTTTATTTACCGATGTGCCCACTCGCCCTTCAGTGTTACTGTCTCTTACTTCATCACCAAGTCAGGAGAACAGTTGAAAAATGATTTTAGTATCCCCTAGAATTATTTTCTAGTGTCTTTATTAAAACAATGTTTAAGTAACTTATTTTGATCTGCATTGCTATTGGTTAAATCTCATTGAGACGTAAATACTTCATACAGCAAAATTTCATTACAGTGAAAGTTACTTGTTAGGCCTTTGGTCTCATCATAATGAGATTAGAAAAACAGTATGTTAACGCTGAAGAATTTACATTGATTAGAGCATGTAGGTGAAATAAACATATATTAAATATTGAGAAATGGGGAAGAGGTGATGATAAAACAACAATGAGATATTTGGAATCATTTTAAAAATACATTTTCTACTTTGGAAAATCTTATTTTTCCTTAGCATGCAGGGTCTCTTCACCTGGAGAAGCCACCTGTGGATATGAGACTCAACTGCATTTTCTTTATACAGAACCTTATTGTTACAGATAGCTGAGAAGTACAGTTTCTTGCTCCATCCTGGAGTCCTTCCTTCCCCCAAATCCAAGGAGATATTTGGAGTCTGTCTCAGACAAAGGTCAGAGTTGGCTTCCCCAGTTGTGTCCTCTCTCCTGAACTGAGTGCAGTTATAAACACTTCCTCTTTGCAGGATCTTTCCAGTAATAGCTAAGTTTGAATCAACTGCAGAAGCACCATTTTTTTTTCCCCAGAAAACGCCCATTCTGCCGAAACTGACATCAATATGTGGCAGGATGGACATACATATATATTTGATCATCTGTCTAGGAAGCGTTCATGTTCACATCTTCTCCAGTGGCAGTGTTTTCTTGGGCAGCACTTACCTCCACTCCACGCAGACAGAGTTGTGTTATTTGCAGAGTCACCAGTACTGTGGAGGCCTGTCACCAGGGCAGTGGCCCGGGAGCTAGGTCACACATTGTCTTTGAGGGGGTTTACATTGTTGCGGTGTGGTTTCTGTCCGTCTCCAACCTGGGGAGAGCGAAGCCTGCTAGCCAGGCTCACAAGATAGCTGCAGTCAGTAGATTCAGTTCCTTGTGCTTCTCTCTAATCCCTGAGCTGGAACAGTATACAGATGTTCCACGTCTCCTAACTTGTTCCAAGTGTTATTTCTCCTGCCTATGGATGTGAGTTATTTTACTCCTTATGTTTTTCTGCAAGTTCTTCTATCAACTCCTTTCCTCCCAGTGCCATCTACTCCTCTGGAGCCAACTTTTATTTCCCTCTTTAAAACCAGCTCTTTTATACATTAACTGAAGCACCGTACTGTCTGACAGACTGGGAGAAATAGGGGGGCCGGGGCAGGGGTGAATCGCGAACTTGGATCTTTGGAGAACCAGGTATTCCCTTACATTTATCATGAAGCCTCCTTTGTCCGATCTCAGATGTCATTACACGGAGGTAAAGAATAAAGTTTTCCAAACCATAATCCTTCAAGCCCATGTTAACAGAGGTTACAGTTGGCTACGCAGTTGTAGGTGGTTGTAGTTGCAGATCTGTGTTCTACTAGTTATTCATTTCCATTTTGCAAGCAAAATAACTTAACCTGTTACTATGTATCAAGCCAATATAACCTGGGATTTGTAGAAATCAAGTTTCCAGTTTTGCATTTTACCTCCAAGGGAAGCATCCTGCATGAGTCTCCATGTGGAGCATGGTAACTATATCCTACAAGAATAAGATGCTTCGGGTCTGTGAATTACACAAGACGCAAAGGATGGTCCCTTCCAGCAACTTGAAAATGGCTCAGAAGTTGGGCACAGAGAAGTCGTGTTTCTTGTATATTCTCTGCTGATCTGAAAGTAGGTGAAGGATGGGATTTATCTTCTCAAAAACACAAGAACACTCTGTTCCTGGTTCTGTTATGGTTCTTGGAAACAGGTGGATCAGCTTGCAAAAGTCCCTTTAGATTGACGCTAAAATAATGCTTCATGATCTCCCTACTCCTACGGAGGTGGGGCTGGGGGACATAAATCTGAAAAACAGCTGGGCTTGAAACTTGGGTCACATGAAGCTTCTCAGTGATCACAAACTCCAGCTTCCTAGCAAGTAACAGTTGGAGTATTTTAATGGGTCAGGCTAGTGAAAGAACAACTATAAAATTGAAACACATGGAACCAGCTAGGTAAAGAAAAACATGAGATGGTAGAAATAATGCATCTGTTAGCACATTGAGTATTACACTACAATATGCTTTTTGTATTTATAAGGGAAAAATACCATTGGGTTTGATTTAGCTGCCTGGCTATTTATGATTTATATAGGTCAGTTTCCGTACTGTGTTCATATGCCTATTTTTAAATGTTTTACATCATTATTATAGGAGATTTTTAAATGCAGCGAAATTTCAACCCAGAAAATTCTTAGAAAATTAACGAAATAGAGGAAAATTGAGATAGCAGTAAATACGACAATTTTGAAACACTTTATTTGGTGAAATTTGAAGTGGGGAAAAAACAAATGCACTGGGCCTGCTCAAGTAAGATAGTTGACTAAGTTTCATCACCCTTGAGACTCAGGAATCAAAGATTATTTTTTTTCTTTTTTCCCTTTTCTCTCTTCTCTGCAATAAACTTGCAGTGTTCCAACTGATGTTAGAAGAAGCACAAGCAAGTCTGAGAAGGGAAGCCAGCTAAATAAAACATGAATTAGTGTTATCTCCCCGCCCCCCGTAAAAGCCTCTTCTTTCTGAAGACAAACGGATATGGAATACATCATTTGTTTTTATTTATTTTTTATTTTTTTTATAAGTGATTCTTTTTTTTTTTTAATTTTTTTTTTAAAGTTTATTTATTTTTGAGACAGAGAGAGACAGAGCATGAACGGGGGAGGGTCAGAGAGAGAGGGAGACACAGAATCTGAAACAGGCTCCAGGCTCTGAGCCATCAGCACAGAGCCGACGCGGGGCTCGAACTCGCATACCGCGAGATCGTGACCTGAGCCGAAGTCTGACGCTTAACCGACTGAGCCACCCAGGCGCCCCCATCATTTGTTTTTAGTAAAACAATGAAAATTAACACAAGAAACAGAAAATGTACATACGCATGTGGTCTGCCTACTTTCATCTAATGATGTAATTCTCCCAGATTTGGCTTTTTGCTAGCTACTGGCTCCATCACTCAGATTTTGAGAAAGCTAAAAAGCATATTACTGATTTTTAATAGGCATGACATGTGCAGGTACAAAATTCAAAAGGTATAAAGGGGTACAGAGTGGAAACCCAGGGCCCTCCCTGCTCCTGTCCTCCAGAGCCATCTTCTCTCCCCAGCGGTAATCACATCACGCTGACCCTCTTTCTGTGTGTCTCTCCAAACTTAACTCTCTCCTTACTTATATGTGTGTTGCGAATCTATGTAAGTGATGGCATGCTGTATATACTGTTAAACACCTCTCTGTCTTCATTTGGCAGTAAAACTTGACAGATGGTTCATATCAGTACATATGGAGCTCCCTCACCCTTTTTTACCACATGGATTATAATTTATTTGACCATTCCCTGTCAACAGCAGTCTAAGTGGTTTTCAGTGTTTGCTATGTAATGAATGCCTAACAGAATGTTCTACGCTCATCATTTTACATTTCTGAGAGTCTATGGGATAGATTCTGGCAGTGGAATTGCCGATCAATGGGATGTCAATGGGATGTGCCTTTTAGATAATGCCACACTTATCTCCATAAACTTGCACCAGTATAGGCCCACTGACAATGTGTGAGAGGGCCTCTGTTTGCACATATTGCACTGGGGAATTTGTTCATCCCCACTAATCAAATAGGCTTAGAAGTGGTATTCAAAGTGAGAGTGAGCATCTTTTCATATTACAAGAGCCGTTTGTATTCATTTTTCTGTGAACCCTCCTTTAAATCTTATTTGTGTTTTTTTCTATTTAATTGTGGCTCTGTGTGTATATATAGGGAAATTAGCCATTTTTCTGTATTGCAAATTGTTAAGTGCTGCTTTTCAGTTTATCATTTGTCTTGGACTTGCTAACAGCACTTTTTAGGCTTTTATTTATTTTTTTTTAATTTCTTTTTTCAACGTTTTTTATTTATTTTTGGGACAGAGAGAGACAGAGCATGAACGGTGGAGGGGCAGAGAGAGAGGGAGACACAGAATCGGAAGCAGGCTCCAGGCTCCGAGCCATCAGCCCAGAGCCGGACGCGGGGCTCGAACTCACGGACCGCGAGATCGTGACCTGGCTGAAGTCGGACGCTTAACCGACTGCGCCACCCAGGCGCCCCTAAGCTTTTAATATTTTTTTTTGTATTCAAATATATCAGACTTCTTTGTGGCTTCTAATTTTGTATCATGTTAAGGGGATTTTGTTTCCTTAAAAAGAAATTTACATTGGTTTCTTATTTTATTGCTTCTTTTTTTTTTTTTTTTTTTTTTTAGTTAGAAGGATTGCTCCATTTGGAATTTATATCCATGTGACATGTGAGGTAGCAATTTAACTTTCCTTTTTCCTACTGTATTGGTTAAATAGGCCATGTTTTCCCCCCTGGCTCGAAATCCCCATTTATCATATTATATGATATGTTAAATTCTCTTAGGTATTTTGGTTTATCTGCATCGATATGCCTATCTGTTCATATGTTAGTGCCACATTGTTTTAACTGCTGTAGCTTTATATAAGATCTTAAAATCTAAATAGCAGCATTGTCTCTCTTAATGCTCTTCCTTTTTAAAATTTCCCCAGCTACTCTTGGTTATTCATTTTTCCAAATGAACTTTAGTATCAATTTTTCTGGTACAAATACAAAATCCTGTTGGTAGTCTTATCGAGATTGTATTAAATTTACGATTTAACTTTGAATTTGCCCCTTTATGAAGCTAGGTGTAAATGTTCAAATGTTTCTTGTTTCTTGGTAGTGTTTTCAGTTTTCTTTATGTGGAAATCATAGCCTTCTTATGAAGTTTATTCCTAAGCACTTTATTATTTCTGTTGCTACAACAGATGGAATCATTTCTTCCTCTATGCCCTCCAGCTAGCATTGTTTGTGTGTAAAGTCTGTCAATTTCTGAACATTAATTTCGACCCTACCACTCGGTCAAATTCTCTCCATATGTGTAATTTCTCCATGTAATTGATTTGTGTTTTCCAGGTAGATGAACGTGTCGCCTACAAATTATGATCATTTTACTTACTGAAAGCTATTTTATTCTCATTTTCCCTTTACCAAAGTAGCTTCACAACTTTTGGACAACGTATGCAAGCGTTCTCTCTGGCAAGTAGGAGGGGATTTTTTGAGACGGCAGAGCCATGTCTTCCGTAGGACCAACAAGAACCTTGTTCCTGCTTGCACTTAATTAATTCTACCTGTGCTTTTATTGTAATTTTTGTTTGGTTAGTCCCTTACTTACTGAAAGAAATTACAGTAATTCATTTCTCATCTTTGTTTAGTAGTAAAGAACATGGAATAAGAGGTGGTCACAGCTTCAGTAATTTAAGCTTTGATTTTTATTGGTGTCCTTACAGATTCTGTTTAACATGCGAAGAGAAAAAAATGTTTAAGTTGCCAAAATTTAAAATTACCCAGTTAAAAATATATGGAGTGTTATTTTAATACTGAGCATGTTCTGCTGTGGTCTCATTATCTGAAAATTGGCAATCTTGTGAGAAACCAAATTGTTCCCTTTCTCTAGAACTTCGGGTAGGGCAGTCTCCGCTATCAGAATCTTCCTAGGTCTCATCGGCATGGACATTAGCTGTTCACTAGTGGGCATGCAAAACAGTTAAGATTCCTGCTTGAGAGAGGATTGATCATCTTAGTTTTATTGTAGTTAAATCAAACCCAGGGTGAGGAAAAGTAATGTAAGAAGTTAGGGATAGACTCTTAGCTCTAGAAACTGGTTTGTTGTACAGCCTTTGGCAAATCGTTTAACTTCTCTATTTTGAAATTTTAAATTTATGGGTTGCCTGGGTGGCTCAGTCGGTTAAGCATCCAACTTCAGCTCAGATCATGATCTCACGGTTCGTGAGTTCAAGCCCCACATTGGGCTCTGTGCTGACAGCTCTGCAGAGTGTGGAGCCTGCTTTGGATTATGTGTCTCCCTCTCTCTGCCCCTCCCCCATTCATGCTCTCTCTCTCTCTCTCTCTCTCTCTCTCTCTCCCTCTCAAAATTAAACAAACATTAAAAAAAATTAAAAAAAAGAAAGAAATTAAAAATTTTTGAATGTAAATATTAAATAATTAACTAGCATGTAATATTAATAAAACTATTAATACTAGATAGTCACCTCCTTATGTTTGTAATCATACTCTATGGTCATTATTATGAGTCTTCACTAAATAGCCCTTTGTAGCGACATCATTCCTCACTGTGGTTATTCTGATCCCAATATGGTATTTTAGCTGACGAAACTGGGTAAGTTTCATGATCTCTCCCATGCTTCTCTGGCAGATTGAAGGAGCAGCTGAGATAAGAACCCACAACCTTAGGTTTTTAATCATCTGCTGCCTTTAGCAAACCATATATCCACCAGACTGCCTCCTGCAGTTTGTCTACCACCTTCTCAGACAGTTAAAGATTAACACTCACCTCTTGCAAAAGTCCTTGCAAGTGGGAAGTGTTAACTAATGTAAGTCAGGTAGACGTAGGGATAAGACACTGGCATCAGAAAGCTCTGCAAAGGCTTATAAAATATTTTAAGTAAGCAAAGTCGTTTCTATTTGAAATAATAGTCAAAGGGGACAATGGCCATGATTTCCTTTAAATTATGTACACCACGTCTTTTTCTTTTTCTTCCTGCTGATGTAGCATTTGACTCTTGTTCTGTTTTTACATCTCTGTGTTAAGGCTCAAAAAAAGTCCCTTGCAGAAAGGGTCGACAAAAGGAAAAGCCACACGAAAGAAGTTGGTAATAACATGATGGATCTGCGGATTAAACTAAATTCCTGTTTATCTGCAGCTGACATAACTTAAGTGATGCTGTATCACCAACAGTTGTTATCCTACCAGACGTCAGATAGATGACAGGCAAAATATCCACCAACACTTTAAGTAGGAGTCCTGGAATTAAAGAGCAGCATGAAACTACACATAGTAAAGATTTGGGAGAGTAAAACAGTGAATTTTAGAAACGGCAAAAACTGGAGTGTACGTACGCACAAACGGGATAACCCAACACTGACAGCATGGAAAGATCCAGACTTACCTTGAGGTTATGATTCATTTTGAAAAGACCAGATGAAGCTTGGGTTTCATTGGATGAGTGAGGACTATGAGGTGAGGGATGGGAGAGTGGATGCCCTACCTGAAGAGAGCCCATCAAGGACGGGCAAAGGTACACTCTTCTCAACCAATGAGCAAGGCTTTATTTATATAAATATAAATATAAATATATATATATATATATATATGTGTGTGTGTGTGTGTGTGTGTATGTGTATGTATATATATACATACATATATATGTATACATACATACATATATACATATATATACATACACATATATATACATATATATATACACACACACATATACACATATATACATACATGTATACATACATGGGCAGGGGAGGGGCAGAGGGAGAGAGGGAGACACAGAATCTGAAGTAGGCTCCAGGCTCTGAGCTTGAACTCACAGACCATGAGATCATGGCCTGAGCCAAAGACGGACACTTAACCCACTGGGCCACACAGGTACCCCAAGCAGTGACTTTAAAGTATATACTTGTCACATACCTGGAAGATCAATGCTGTAGATACCCAGTGGCAGTTCAGCTAATTATTCTGGAATGTTCTGGAATGTCCTTTTTTTTATTTTCAGGACTTTGTTTCATTTTGTGTTCATCAGAACCAAACCAGAATCCTTGTTTATGAATGCCCTTCACGTTGCTGAGGCACTTGGAGGGATCCCCGTAAATTTTATCACCCTGCAGAAGAGAGGTGCTACTTGTGGGCATTTATGAATAAGCAGGGAAAAGAAAAGAAGCTGCTTGGAAGAGAGAAATAGAAACACCCTCTGTGATTATTTAGCTAAATGCAGGAGGCGTACTGAACTTTATTTTCAAGTTTGTGACCTTTTCACAATCATAAACTGCATTCTGGAATGTGCCAGAATGTTCAGTAGTTTTAATTAGCCACCCTATTGTGTAAAACCAACAACCAAACTGAATATGAGGGTTTTTTTTTAATACCCATTGATTTGAGTAATTAGAAAAAAGGAATCATTGTAAGCAATATTCTTCAGCTGAGTTTATGCTGGCCTTTTTAATTTTAACTAGAGTAGGGCAAAAAAGATGTAAATTACACTATTTGGTTACATTTCTTAGTTTAGAAAAATGAATATGGCCAGCACTAATTAATTAGCAGAGGCACTATTTATGTGATGGCATCTTTCAGCTAGCATACCTTAGAGGGGAAAAGGTAAGTGGTTTGTGTTATTCTGTCTCTGTGGGCTTTAGCAAGGCAGTATCCTGGAATATATTAGCAAATAACAATGACAGATTCATTTTGTATTTTGTGCCCTGAAAAGACATTTATGTAAATGTAAATGCTGTATTTGTAATATAAAAATGGCTGGAAATTGCCGTCTCTTGAGTGTGTGAGAGAGATGGCAGGAGAGGGGAAATTAGGAGCCCCCAATTGCACCGGGATTATTAACTTTACAAAAAATGCATGCAGATGCCCCCATTTCATGGAATTCTTATAGATGACCATCCAGTTCAAAATAAATAAATTAGGGTAGTCGTGAACATTGCAAAAGAGTACTGTCAGGTAAGAAATAAGGAGGAATTTGCAAGAGTTGTGACAATTATCAATTTTGTATGAATGAGAAATTGAGAGTTTGTCTCTATATATCTGTGGTATGCAAAAATACCAATATGACAAAAAACGGAACACTATTGCAAAAATGTTGGTTTATGGATAACTTTTCAGGGATATGTCTATTGCATAAAGTGGGGGTACATTTATATTTAATCTCAGTGTGACTTTTTCCATTGGGAAATATGGTATAAATAAGCCAGACTGGTAGATTTTTTTTAAAAAAATGTAATGTTTGTCTATTTTTGAGAGAGAGACAGAGAGAGACAGAGTGCAAGTGGGGGGAGGGGCAGAGAGAGAGGGAGACACAGAATCTGAAGCTCCAGGCTCTGAGCTGTCAGCACAGAGCCCGACGCGGGGCTCAAACCCACAAATGGTGCGATCATGACCTGAGCTGAAGTCGAACGCTTAACAGACTGAGCCACCCAGGTGCCCCTACACTGGTAGATTTTTAAAATGAGACAAGCAGACTTGTTAAAAGTGTAGTCATTATGTATTAGCACTGGCATTGTGCAGGAATGGAAAGCAGACTGGGTTCAAATCATAAGTCTGCCCCTGTTAAACTACACATACTAGGGCAAGTTTCTTCACTTCTCTGAGTCTTAGCTTTTACCTGGGAACTAAGAGATAATCATTCTTCCCAGTGTGACTAAGGACCAGGTGAGATGATGTGGAAAAGGTACAGCCCTGTGCTTGGCACCTAGTTTATTGTTATTGTCCTTTTTATGTGAAAATGACTTTCAGTAACAATTACTTTAAGGACTTATTCCAAACATTTTTAATAGCTTACAGCCTCCTGCCTTATTTTTAAGTATTTCCCACAGTATCTTACCTGATGCTTGGCAAAAAGTGGTACTTAACAAATACTTGTAGCGTGTTGAATTATATAATTAATTTTGCTTTTTCATTTTTAAAGTACATGTGAAGTATAAGTGAAATTTTTCCATAGGAAATCAGCCACTTACCATGCCATCGGTCTACATTTTCCACTGGAATCTTCTGTATTCCATCGAAAGGAAAATGAAGCTGACACTTTCTGTAGATTTTTACTTTCTTTTCCATTTGAGGTTTAAGGACTATAAAAAAACAGTGCTTTCTTTAATCTTTCTGCAAATCTTGAATCAGTGCATTCGAATGCAAAGACCATTTTCCACTTTTCTCATTTTTTTCGTTTTTATTGTCATCCCCGAAGCTAATCAGAGCAACTCCTCCAGTGCATTCTTTCCCACAGAAGTCAGTACGTCTAGCCACAGAAATTATTTCTTTTAAGCTCTTTGTATAGCCATCCCTTTACCAGGAACCTGGGAAGGAACAGGACGGTGCCCAGGGAGTGACCCTACCTGCCTGGAGCCCTGACCAACCCCCAGGCTCAGCACCGAAGGGGTTAGCATCTGTAATCTTACTGGATCCTCACAGCATCCCGGGTGCCCTGGTTTTTGTCAGGGAATAACCAGACGCCTGAGGGGCCAGAGATGTTAGGTACGGTCACTGGATTGGAAATGAGGGTGGCAAGAGTCGCAGGGAGCAGCAAGACTCAGGAATCACTGCTGCGCACAGCTGCCTGCGGGGAGTGACAGTTGTGCTCTCCTGACACAACGTATGTGTGTTCGGTGATACATGTGGACTTAGGTGAAGTGAAGGACGGTCAGATGTTGTGAGATAGACAAAGTGGATTTGACCCCTTGACCCTAAGCCAGATCACTTCATTCTCTAGTCCTCCATTTATGCCAAGCAACCAAAGATTATAGTACCTATATTCCAGAGGTATTGTTGGGATTCCACGGGAAAGACGTACACAACGTGAGCAGCACAGTGCCTGGCACATGGGTGGATGATGCGGTTGTAGAGATAGATTTTTAAAGAGCTTTTGAGCCATGCTAAAGAGCCTCAGCTATAATCTGTTGACAGTAGGCATCATTGAAAGTTTATAAACTTGTCCAGGAGGCACGTGATCAGACCTGTGTCTTTGAACAAAAAGTTTAAAAGCGTTGTGGAAGATAATGGGTGGGAGCAGGACCAGGAACAAGGACACATTGGTCAGAGGCTTTCCTGTGGTGCAGGTAAGAGAGAGTGAAGGTTTGAAGTTGGATAGGGTGGTAGAAATGGGAAAGCAGATCCCTCAATACTTGAAGGGGCTGAGATTAATACAGGTGTAAGGGAACAGAGTCATTACACGTGACCTTGACGACTCTAGTAGCCGGATGTTCTGTGATGGTATGCACCAAAAATAGGGAATAGTAAATCAAAAATAGACTTTATGGGGAAAATAGTAAGGCTAGTTTGGGACATGCTGAATTTTCGATTTCCTACAAAGAAAAAATCCTGAGAGAAAATGCCTATTAGAAATTAGCTTAAGGGCTCACAACTCACAAGCTACATCTGATAGGGATCAACAGTTGGGATTTACAGAGGGGATGACAGATGTAAGCTTGGGAGTAAATGACAATCATTTGCTTGATTATATTGATTCATCATTAGCAAAATCACCATCACAATGGGGCTCTTGGGAGGTGCTCTATAAATCCTCCTGGCAGGAAGGTAGGAGGTAGCTAGAAGGTGGGAAGGGAGTGGCTTAAGAGAGAGGGTAATGCCCAGAGGAAGGGCCAAGATGAGCAGAGGGAGGTGGGGTAGGGAGGGAAAGCCAGCAGAGAAGGCTGAGAAACAAAATTTACAGGAGAACTGGGAACATGATCTCCTTCTGAACCATTTGTCTGTATTGAATGAGATTTTACAGATACCCTAAAGATCGATGTTTTGCCCTTTGTTCACGCGTCTGGAATATTCTGAATACTGCTATTTAGTCACTTCAGCGCAGGGAGTGCCATGAAAGGCAGGGTCTCCTCCACTGGAGAGCGGCTCCTGCTCCAGGCAACAAAAGGGAACTAGAACTGTAAGGACAGATTCTGTCTTTGAAGACAGTGACTCATGGTCCTAGCTCTTTGTCTCCCTTGGCCCATTTTTCCATTGTCCCTTTCTGATTTGTTCAAGCGTCATTCTAATCTGTGAATAGACCTGTTGGCAGTATCTCCCACAGCTACAGGGAAATAGATTGAATAGAAGAAACTAAAGTTTTATCGTGCTCAGGACTTCAGAGAGACTTGGGTTCGAGATGCGCCTTTGCCACTAAGGAGCTCCTCAGCCCGCCGCAGCCTGGCTTGCACTGCCCTTGGGGGCCTAGGCACTGCTCTCCTCAAGGTGAACACTGGCCTCCTCATTGCACAGTTTATCGAACGCTTTCAGGGCTTCACTAACTTGACTCTGGACAAGTGTTTGGCCCTGTGACACCACTCCCACCTCTTGAAAACTTCCATTCTGGCTTCCTAGACATCACGCTGTCCTGGATTTTCTTCTCTCTGGCCTCTCCTTCTTTCTCCAGGTCCTTTGCAGCCTCCTTTTCCCCTATCTGACTTTAAATATTATTCCATGGAGCTCTCTTGTCTACCAGCCTGTGGGTCATCTCATTCAGTCTTATGGTTGGTAACTTCCAAAGTTCTGTCTCTAGCTCCAATCCCGCTCTTGACCTCCATCTGCTTAATGAGCACTTCCACTCCAGACAAAGGAAAGTAGTCCACGACTAGACTCATTATCCTCTCTTCTAAGTCTAAACCAGAAAATGACCCCACTGTACACTTGCCCAAGCCATAAGCCTAGGATCTTCCCTGACTCCTCTCTTCCCCTAATCACCTTATATCCTGACCTATTGATTCTGCACCCAAAGTCTTCTCACCATGCACACTGTCACTACCCTGGTCCAGCCACCAGCCTCTCACCTCCCCTACAACACTGTCTTCTTACCTGGTCTTCCTGCCTCTCTGCTTACTGCTCCACATTTCATTCTTTCCTTTGGTGTTAAAGTGACTTTCAAGCCCAGTAATGTCCCTTTATCAGCCTCTCCAGTGACCTCAGCATAATAAGCTTTCAAGGACCTTCATCAGCTGGTCCTTGCTCACATGTCCAGCCTCCCCTGCATTTTTTCCTTCACCTTTTGCCTTTGCACATACTCTTTCCTCTTCCCAGAACCTCCTCCCCTTCTCACTTACAGCCAATATCCGGCTAAATCCAAATCAACCCTCTCACCTCAACCTACACATCTTCCCTCTTTCCCCCTGTCACCACAAGCTCCCTCCCCCGCCTCCTTCCCTCAGTAGGATAGGCAGCCCTGCTCTTTCATCCCTACAATTCCTACACCTCTCCTAGCATGGCATTTATTATGCTTCATTTATTTTATGATGCTTCACTATTTATTTTATGATTCTCCTCAGAATGTGAGCTCCATGGGGCAGGGACTATGTCCACCTTATCCACCCCTCTACCTAACTTAGAGTGTAGCACAAAGTAGGCGTTCAGGAAACTCAGTGAACAAATGCTGCTCCCTGGCAATGCAGACATAGACAAGAAAATCGGCCTCCTGCCTTCAAGGAACTCATAATCTTGTAAAGAAGCAAAGCTTATAAATAAGTATCACACAATAGGCACAGAAATAGAGACACAAGCACCATCCAAATTAGCACAGCAAAGGGAATGGCTCACTTCATCTGGAAGGCTTGAGTTGATCTTTAAAAAGTAGAAGGAGCCAACCTAAGGGGCTCCAGCCTTGGACTTGGTTCTGCCCCTAATTAGCCTTTTTATCTTGGGGAAATTACCTGTCGTCTGGGAACCTTAATTTCCTTCTCTAGAAAAGCAAAGAGAATAATACCTCCCTTCACAAAACTGTCTGGAGGATTCAATGGAGGGATGTAAACGACCTACACAAACCGTGCCACCTAGGAGGTGCTCAAGCGGTAGTAGCTGTTTTATAATTTGAACGGACTTCCGTTGTGTTTGTTCAATGCTGCTTTAACAAGTGCACCTGAAGACAAACAAGGAAAAAAGAATCTCTTTCTTGAATGTGACTAAAATTACAACCTCGGCCTGGTCTACGTAAAAGACCTCTTTTTTCTGGTTCAGAAGGTTCTGAACTATGGCCCGATATATAATTTATCGTGTGTCTTTGTTACAACTGTGGTACACTATTAAGAACCAAAGGAGCAGCCGTTGTACTAGAAAACTCCTTTTAATACAA
Source organism: Panthera uncia (assembly GCF_023721935.1). Taxonomy (NCBI): domain Eukaryota; kingdom Metazoa; phylum Chordata; class Mammalia; order Carnivora; family Felidae; genus Panthera; species Panthera uncia. The sequence continues at coordinate 55,485,950 of NW_026057586.1, read as the reverse complement.
CCTGAGGAAATTATTTGCTCTGTTACCTTCATGCACAGAGTAATTTCCTAGTACTGAATCATCTTTATCATCCACAATTTTGATTCTGCATAATATTACGTAATAGTCTCCTCTCCCTGGGCCTCCACCTTACCAGCCTGGTACACTTAGGGAGCTCTAATTTAAAACACAAAATCTATGGCTGTCTGTGCAACAGCCGAAATGCATGTGAAGACACGTGCCATGAAATGGAATTCTAATCAAAAGGTATAGGTAATATCCCTTTACTACGTTTTATTTCCTTGGGAAAAGAGTTGTGTCCTCTAAGCAGATTCTTCATGTTGCTGGTGGTCTGAACGGAGTACTTCAACCCTTAGAGGTAATATCATGAATTTTCTATCACTCACTTCCACACCACTTTCAGAATGTCAACAAGTTGGTTTCAGCTAGTTTGGGGTCCCCGAGAGAAGGTGAAATTAATTAACATGCATAGCTGTGGGCGACTTTGTTGGGATCCTTGTAGTTCTTTCTCTCTAACATTGCCAATCAAAATCTTTGCTCTCAGAGTTTTTCTAAACCTGAACTCTTTCAGAGTGCAACTGTGGCATTGGTTTGAAGTTCCCTAAAGAATTATCCAGGTGTCTGAATTAACGTTCCTCGTTAGATTCTTAGAAGTGGTTTGTTTACAGGAAGAAAAAATTCCAATTTGCTCTCAGACTTCAAAGTGGAGAGGAAATGGTAGGGCTTTTCCTCTTTTAGCACTTTTCAAGAATCGCGTTGCATGCTCACAACACATGAGATCTCTCGTTTTTAGATGTAGTTGATGCCATGAAGTCTTTAGTGAATAGTCCATGTGTTATTACATGTACAATTACCAAGTGGTAATTGCCATTCAAGAACCTACCAGTATTCTGTATCAAGATGTCCATGGATAAAAGAAGGAGCTGGGTCTGATTCTTGACTTCAGAACCTTCCATGGTTCTACATAGCCTGTGCAGTGTACCAACCCCTGCTGTATGTCAGAATCACCCATGTAACCTTTTATTAAATGCACATGCTCAGGCCCCATCAAAGGGATCATAATTTGGAAATTCTGGATTTTACTTCCACAGGCTATTTGGAAATGCAGCTAAGTTTGGGAATCACTACCCTATGCGTGGCAGTCAAGGGTCCTCACGGCCACCCTCCAGTCCAACTTCCCATTTGCTCTGCCTCTACGCATCCAGGACTCCAGCCATGTCTGTCCTTTCCACATCTCTTTCATGGTGTGGCTTCCACTGCAATTCCCTTTGCCGATCTACTGACCTACTCATCTCCTAAAACGGTGGCTTGTAAACTTTAATGTGCATGAGGAAAACCCTGGAACATCTGAAAAAAGTCCAGTTTCCAACACCCCCAACCCAAAGATTCAGATGCAGCAGGGCTGGGATGTGGTCCAGGTGGGACATCATTTATAAGATCTCCAATCAACTCCCAGACAAACATGGCGGCACTTTGAAGGCCAGTGCTTTAAGCTTTCTCTGCACACCTTTTCCTGTTCCAGCACTCCGTATCTATTCCTCTGTTCCACAGGCCATGCTCACCCCACTCTTGTCCCTGTTCTGTGCAATATCAGGGGCTACTATCCGGGGTTCTATGTCAGCAGGGACGGGGTTATCTTCACTTGTGTGTCTCAACCCTTAATTCAGTGCCTGGCACAATTCAGAAAATGTATATTGACTAGACCATAGTGTTTTGTGACACAACATATATTTATCGTTTTAAATTACAGTGTAAAATCTAGAAAAAGTAAATAAAATTCCACAGCTGCTGCTCCGTGACTCAGTGTCAGAATCAAGAGTCGATTGTTTTTCTCTCGCCAGAGCTACTGCGGTGCCAGCGTCTCCCACACGATCACTTCCTGAGAAGGGCCTCATCACCAGCAGGCCCAGAACTGTCCGTTAGCATTTAAAGGGTGTTTAAATCCATTTTACACATTTCTTTCAACATCAGCTTTTGAAATAACTCTCTCTCTGAGGGAGGATGTGCAGTCTTCTGTTGAGGACACGTAGTGCCTGTCATTGTTCTTTCTTTTTGCCAGATTTCTAGAATGGGCAGGCAGGATCTTCTTGGTAGAGTACAAGAAGCCCAGTTCAAAAGTGGTGACATGAACAAGGGTGGCTGCTCCTGAGACAGGGGGAGCTCTCGGAACCACATCCCACTGCCTCTGTGTGAAAACCAAATGCTGGGGCTGTTCTCCCAGAGGACAGTGAGTGTCGACTCACTGGTTCCAGCTGAGCCTTGTGCCTCCATTCCTGGACTTCACAGGCTGCAAAATCATCTTTGCAGTTTCATCCAGATGAAGAATACTTGAGCTAGAGGCACTGACCTAGGCCCTGTGAATAAAGATTAAAAGACATGGCCCCTGCCTGCAAAGTGCTTTCAAAGAAATTAGGGCCATGGTCACACAGATGAGATTATACAGATAAGAGCTGAATGATGACCATTCAATGGTCATATAATGTGACCATTATAGTTGGCTTCCTATTATCTGCAGAATGCAATTCAAACTCCCAGCTGTCTTTCAAGCCCCACCTCCCATCTGGCCCCTTCCAAATGCTGCTGCCATGTCACTTCCTGCTCCCCTAAAGGAGTTCTCCTCTCTGACCATATGATCTGTTCCTTGTTCTCCAGATAAACTATGCTTAATCCCACGTCCCCACCTTTGCATCCAGTGTAACCCTACCTAGAATGTTCACTTGATTCATGTTTTTTTAAGCCATGCCCTTCAAGACCCAGTGTCAATCCTTCTGCCAAGTGGGGCCTTTCCTGACTACCCCAGAGGAGCACTTATCTTCTGTAACATACAGTAACACTCACCTAGATTATATTCGGTATAGTTGTGATTTATTTTTATGTAAATATTCTCCCTTATTGAGGACCATACTTTATGTGTTTTTAAATTACCAATGTCCAATGCAGACAGTAGTGTCTCAATAAAAATTAAGTGAGGAGGATCCCTTCTGGCTGGAGAGGACAACAGAAATTCCAGAGGACACAAAGTAAAGGAAAGCATTGAGGACAGGCCTGCTCCACTGCTCCTGGGATACAGAAATCCAAGTTCGACATTTATGGGCACAGTGTTGACAGAAGCATTTTGCTTCAGGTGTGGTTTTTTTTTTTTAATGTTTATTTATTTTGAGAGAGAGGGAGAGAGCACAAGCATGCACACACGTGAGCAGGGGAGGGGCAGAGAGAGAGGAAGAGAGAGAATCCCAGGCAGGCTCTGTGCTGTCAACAGAGTCCAATATGGGGCTCAAACTCACGAACTGTGAGATCATGACTTGAGCCAAAATCAAGAGTTGGATGCTTAAGCGACTGAGCCACCCAGGGGCCCCATCTTGCTTCAGGTCTTAGCTCCAGGCAGCAACAAACGTGGTTGACTGCCCTTCCTCCGTAGGAGCATCACCAGCACCGTGCTTTCCTGGCTCTCCTCCCACATCACCAGCCCCTCCTTCTTGGGCTTCCTTACGGATTCTTCTTCTTCTGCCCACCATTGAAGTTCAGGTTCTTCAGAGCCCCCTCCTTTCTCAGGACTTACCTCTTCTTTCTTTACGCATTCCTTGCCAGGGATAGCACTTACTGCGTGGCTTTCATTAGTAATCTGTCCACGGAGCTGAACTCTTTGCAATCTGTCTGTATCTCCAACCCACGTCTCTCTCCTGACCTCCAGACCCAGAAATCCAGCTGCTTGCTGGACACCCCACTTACATGTCCCCAAGCACCTCCACATCTGTGTCAGCGGATGGCATCCCTTTCCGCCAAGTGGAAGCCAGAAACCAAGTAATAACAGTGGCTTTTCTCTCTTTTATCAACATCATTCTACTGTTTTTTGAGTTCTACTGATTCTGCCCATTGGTTTTTATACCTCCCACTTCCCTCCATTCCTACTGTGACTACCTCAATCTAAACGACCAGGATTTCTGACCTGATTCAAGGACCCCCTCTTGTTTGTCCTGTGCCCACCATGACCCTCTCTTATCCATTCTTCACACTACAAGCCAAAGCCATATCTCCAAAAGTCAATTGTAGTCATGTCATGTTTCTGCTCGAGCTCTTCGAAGCTTCCCCATTGCTCTTAGCATAAAGTCAAGTTTTCTTATAAAACCCTTACTCATCCATTCCCTTCTACCCTCTCCTTCCTGTCCATCTCCCCTCTTGCCATCTCCTGCTGTCCTTCCCTCCACTGCATGGTGGCCACAGTGGCCCCTCTGTTGCCTAGATTTCTCCCCGGTCCTCTGGCCTCTAGGCCTCTGCCCTTGCTGGTACCCACTGACACCTTCCCTGTCACATGCACGCTCACTCACCCTTCCCTGGCTAACTCCTACAGATCTAGATTTAGATCTCAGTTTTGACTTCACATGCCTGACAGCCCTCTCTGACCTCAAGGTCTGGCCGGGGCACCCTTTCCTGCCACCATTAGCCGCCTCTGCTTCCCCTGGAATAGATCTTTTCATACTGTCTTGTCACTGCTGTGTCACTTACTGCTCTGTAACATTTTGTCTGGAGGATGGATGGATGGGTGGATGATGTGTTTACTGAAAAGGTAGCTTCTGTGGAAATAAATCTTTAAGAAGAAGGACCACATCCAAAGGATTCATGTATGGTATGTGAAGTTGTCAGAGATGATAGAAGTGCCATACCAAGTATTTTATTTTAAAAATGCATTACATTTGTGTGACCGTTCTTTATACAGCACCATTGAAAAGCGATTTTATCACACTAGCCGCCCAGGTGAGTAGTTCCATGTGAGGAGGAAGGAGCAGAGAATATTAAACTTTATTATCAAAGACAAAATTGAGGCTCAGAATAATGGAGCCTGTGACTTAAGGTCACACTGGGTTTACAACTGAGACCAGAAGGAAGTCTCTCACTGTGGGCTCCCACGGCCTCCACAGACCAACTCCCTAGGCCTCCTGCCCTCAGGGTGGTCACTGGAAACAGGAAGGTCTTGGAAAAGAGATAATGGCTGAGAAAGCGTACTGTGAGCACAGAGCCTCACCGTCACGGAACAGTGAAGGAGACAAAGTATTTAACTAAAGGTTTTTCCACCTTCCATTCTGAATTAGCACAAGACTGGTGCTCTAGCCAATTACAGCTGAAAAGTTAGGGGAAGAAAAGATAATGCAAGAAGCTGGAAGGAGAGAAAGCTGGCATGGAAAAGGAGCAAATGAATTTCCCTTTCGCTATTATGTTCCACCTTTTAAAAGCTCTCTCCTCTCACGGATGGCAGGGTGCGGTGTTTGCCTGGCAGTGCCTGCCTCTAGGTATTCATTGAAAGTCATTCCGAGCCAGGACATTTCCCCTGGCATCAGACTTGAACCTGCAGGAGCCCTGCAGGTAGGGACTGTGGACTTTTTGCTGGTTTGGTTCCCCTTACAAGAGGCAGCGTGTGTATGAGTGATGCACTTGGCCCCTATGATTCCTCGGGCCTGAGGAGCAGCAGTGAAGAACTCTGGCCACCCCCCCCCCCCCCCCCCCAACCCCCCATGGATGAGGAAGATGGAAGAAGAGAAGAGAAAAGGAATCAGGTGCAGGAGAGCAGGTTAGAGGTGGAACAAGAGGGCCAAGCTTGCATGGAAAGAAACAAGCTGTGTATCTATGGAAGTGCATAGATCCAGGAGAAACTACATGTGTTCTCACGGGTTTTTATAGAGTTTAAAGTGAAAATGCCAAGGCTATTAGTGTTTTCCTGTTTGCAAAATATTTGCACCTTGTGACCACTAATCAAAAGAGGAAACTGGTTAATCCAATTGATTTCTGGCAAAACTGATGTCAAAATCAGATGCCTGTGTATGTTTTCAGAACTTATTTTCTCTGCCAGGGGCTTGAAACCTGCAATTCTTCTTTATTACCTTTGTGACAATTTGCCTTGTTTCATGAGGTGTTTCCTCCTCCCTGATCTTTATTTCATTGCCAGGCAAATAAATGTAACTTTAAATTTCCCAGTGCACTTGCTGTGTCCTTCCTGACAACTCTTCAGGATAGCTTTTCCTCACCCCGTCTGCCTTCCCTCTAATCTGTTTATCTCCATGCTGGTTATGCAGCACTGCAGTGCGGCTTCCAGAACCAGGACTTGAAATGCCCATCCTGTGCATGGGGGAGTGACCAAAAATTCTCTTTTAAGGAGAAACTTGATGTTAATATGCTTCAGGCCAGAGGACAAAAGAAAGGGTTTCTATCCAGAAGCCAAGTTTACTATTAAGGAGAATTAGAAAAGCAGCCCACGCCATTGTTTCAAGAGGGAGTGATGGTTTTTTCCTTGACTTAAAAAAATCACTTCAACTTGGGGAACCTGGCTGGCTCACTCAGTTAACCTTCCAACTTCAGCTCCGGTCATGACCTCACAGTTCATGAGTTCGAGCCCCTCATCGGGCTCCGTGCTGACAGCTCAAGAGCCTGGGGCCTGCTTTGGATTCTATGTCTCCCTCTCTCTCTGCCTCTCCCCCGCTCGTGCGCTCTCTCTCTCTCTCTCTCTGTTTCTCTCTCAAAAATAAATTTAAAAAAATAATAAAAATAAAAAAATCCCTTCAACAATTCTTCTTTGGCCAAAACTTCTGTTATTTTGTACTATGTATTTGTGTTATCATAAGATATTATGAACATAGAGAAATAGTCTGGCCTCTGTCCTCTCGAAGAGGACAGTAGCATTCATCAGAGCCACTGTGTTTACGTTGAGTGAGTCTATCAGTAGCTGATGAGCATCTGCTCATTGAAGATGGTGAAGATGTGGCAGGACACCCAGAGGGTGCACTGCTGCCTTCACAAGGCTAAATAAATACTGGCCAGAGGGGCAGGGAGGAGTGGTTCATTTTGAACAGATTGAGTAGGGAGTTAAAGAGTCTTGGTGACCAGGAAGTATGGAAATAGATTAGGTAACAATTAAGATGTGGGTCAAAGTACAGCTGGATCAACATCCTTGCACACTGACTTGTCACCTGTCCCCTCTCCTAATTTTCATTTGAAGTCTGTAGAACTATCTTCATCAGGTTATCAGTCTGCAGAAACTTTGACCTCACCCCCAAATACTGCAATTATTTTGAGATGACAAGGGAGTCTGTTTCTACCTCTTGATCTCTTTATATTTTTTACATCTTTCTAAATATGCTATTATGGCTGACAGACTAAATGAGGGCTCGTCACATGCCACTTTAGCTTGTCTTTCTGCATATTTGCAGCCAACATTAAAAACACATGTAGTAGTAATTAAGTCTTCTTTAGAAATCATTTCTTACTGGTAATGTGCTTTTCAGTTCCCTCCATGAGACACCATAGCTTGATAAATTATTCTGTTGGCAGCAGTAACAACAGAGCCTGCATAATTGTAAACCCTTCCCATGCTGGTACTTAGAGGAGTAATTATGCAGCCTGATTTCCTCATTTTAAAATACAGAGGCCAACATTAGTAGGTTTTCAGAAATATTCCTTCATTCTCTCTTTTGGGAAGAGTTACTAGCTACTTGACAAATGAGGTTCTAAAGTGATGGCGCCTTAGAGAAAAGTCTTGTTGCTTTAGAGCCTCACCTCATACGAATTTTTATTGAAGTTGGACTGGTCATGAGATCCAGCTGGGTATAAATCCAAAGAGAAGATCCCATGTTTCCCTTTGTGGTGAAAAATTTTTCATTTATTTTACTTCCATTTTGCCTTTTTAAAAAAAACTTAGAATTATTCAGGGAAAATATATTATGTAAATAAAAGGAGACAGATGGGTTAAAGGGGGAAAAGAATATTTCCATTTTAGCTCAGCTTTGGAAATCTAGGCCAACTGATAAAAATTGAAGAAACACAGATTGAAACCAGATCTGTCTTACAAGAGAAATGGCGCAGTATTAAGTCTCCAAACGTAAGTGACTTTGACTACAGAAACCATTTACACCAGCTTCAGAGAGGTTGCTTTCCAACGGACTTGTTCAGATTTGATTTTTTTTAATGATTGAGTCATCACTGATCAAAATGAGTCACACATGATTTTTTATGTGACATCTGGAGGATGTTTCAAAGGCATAAAACAGATCATATCAGAGCTATTTCACCCCTTATATTCATCCTGTATTTCTTATTAGATTAGCAACGTTTTAAAATCTAAACTCTCACTTGGTGACATTTTCATTAGCACTTCTTATTCCATGTTCTAGCTTTTAAATTTTAATGCCTATCTTAAAAAGAAGGAGAGAGCAGAGCGTTCTTAATCAGAAATGTATTACTTTCAATTTACCATCTTCCAAAAAAAGCCCCAAACAAGCAAACAAACCTCATTGAATAGCTAGTCCAAGCTAGAATTGAAAAGAGTCACAGAAAACATGATGAGAGTAGAGAAGTCAAATACCGATCCTGAAGAACCAAAAATGAGGACTGGAATGGAGGACTGGAATGTGTGTGTGTGTGTGTGTGTGTGTGTGTGTGTGTGTGTGTGTTTTAATTCTGGATGAGAAATGACTAAGGAACTAACTAAAATATGGTTCCTAGGCATTGGCTGACCCACATAGGAGATGATGGACAGCTTTGTTCTTTGTTTCAATTAAGAATAGCAGTAAATTAAATCCATCTAGCCATCAAAAATGAAGCATGCACTAAGCATTCTTGAGTACTTGCACTTCAGTTGACTTCTAGAACGTTGACTTGTTCATGTGCTTGGGAAACACAAGGTTACAGTAAGGTGAGTCAGAGAGGCCTGGCGGGAATTGGGAGGCTCCTGGGGACTCTCCTTGGCTCTAACCCTAAGGTCTTCACCCAGTCCATGGTGTTCTACGTGGGGGTTGGAGACCAGCCTCACTCTGGGCTGGTTGTTGCTCTTCCAAGGCACGGCCTGCTGCTGACAGCCTGGGGCCCCATGCCTGAACTCGCTCTACCACCTTTTAACTCACCACAGACGTCCAGGCCTTGCCTGCCTAGCTGTCCAACCAGGGGCTCTCTGTCCAGCTATCCCAGGCCCCTGTCCTTGCCCAAACTACAGGCCTCCTGACTTGGCACCCTGCCCTAGGACTTGTGCTGACCGTCACTACTGTCTATGGCTCACAAGAAAGAATTCCCTGTCCGCCCCACCGAGAGCTGCTAAACCCTGAAAGAGGCTCCTCAGGGAGCTCTGTAGAAATAGGAGAGGCTCTCATTTGTCTGAAATGGTTTCTGTCAGTCAGAGAACACACACAGACTAACTGGTGCCTCATCAGTAGAGTTCATAAACCTCAGATTTTGTAAATGGACTGGCAAAAGAGCAAGGCCAAATTGTAACAAACAGCACCTAGTTTGGGAATTTATACAGAATTCAAACACTTCGATGGAAATTTGCACCATCTTGTATCCTTTCATTGTTGAGGTGCCCACATACATCTCTCTGTTAGACACAGATGGATCCATGCCCCTATTACAACGGAAACCAAAATTAAGGCAGGGTCACAGCCTTGCTATGGGGAAGGTGGGCATGTGGTCAACCGAGAGGAGGTAGGAGCGGTGCCCCGGGACTACGAGGATTGATCCCCATGACCACCAGTCCGCAGAGATAAAAAAAGAATCATGCTTCTATACAGATTTTTCTAAATCACGGAATAAAGAAAGGACCTTACTCTACAAGTCTTATGGTAAAGCAAGACACAACACATAGCTATCTTCACATTTTTTTTGCCTTTTTAATGTCATTTTTAATAGGTAGCATATTCACATGGTATGAAAATTTTTAAATGTATAAAAAGGTACACAGTGAGAAGTCTCCCACCCACTCCCTCTACACAAACTCCCCCTCCAGACAGATCCCCACTGTTAGTCTTTTGTGCATCCTCCTAGAGTTTCTTTATACATACACAAGTGAATATAAATATATTTTCTTATCCCACTTCCTTATATTTAACCCAGTAAGTAGTATGCTGTATGCACTTGAATTTTTTTTTTTTTCACTCAACAGTATAGCCAGGGGATTTTCCCCATTTGTACATAAAGCCTCCTCTTCGTGTCTGGATAGTAGTGTTCCACTGAACGATGCACCACTATATAACCAGCCCTCTGCCGTGGACAGTCAGACTATTTACAGTCTTTCATCGCTTCAAACAGTGCCGTGCAAATAGCTATGTATGTATGTCGTCCTGCACATGTGCTAGGGGGTCTATAGGATAAATTGCCAAAAGTGGAATGGCTGAATGAAAGGGAATATACATCTGTCAACTTGCCCAACAAACAAATATACTGATTTGCACTCTTCCCAGGAATTGTTGAGGATGCCTGTTTCTCAATACCAACAAAGTCTGTTATCAAACATTTAGCTCTTTTGCCAGTGTGGCAATTGAAAACTGCTACCTCGGTATAATTTTAATTTGCGTTTTTACTGTGAGTTAGTTTGAGCCTCTTTTCTTATGCTTAAGAACCATTCGTGTTTCCCTTTCTGTGAACTTTGCCAGGTTTTCTGTTGCCATTTTAGTCTTTTTCCTTCCAATTTCAAAGAGCTCTTTATCTTTATGGATTTTAGGAAATTAGCCCTGTCTCCATGACTGGAGTTGCATGTATTTGTTCCCATTTTGGTTTTTTGGAGGGTTTTTTTCCAGTTTTTTATTTTCTTATGGGTGTTGTGTTTATTTGTCTGGTTGGTTGACTTAGGTTCACCTTCCCCTTATTTATCAATCGTTTTAGTTTCTTTCGGATTATATAACATAACACAGGCAAAAAGGCCTTTCCCATGTCATGACAAGATCCTGTTATATTTTATTCTACTACTTTTATGGGCTGTTATTTTTTTACATTAAATCATACAAATAAATATTTGGAATATATCCCTGTGTGTCATGTCAGCCGTGAATCCATTTTTATTTTATTTGGTTTTGATTCAGAAGGCTACCCGCTTGATTCAACCAAGTCTGCTCCATTTCTTCCCTAATCTGGGATGTCACCTTCGCATGCTCTAAATTTCCATAAGTACTTGGTCTATTTATGGACTTCTTATTCTTTTTCATCAGTCAGTCTGCATCCTTTTAATTACTGAAGTCTCACAAAATGTTCTAACATCCAGTTGGTCAGTCACACTTCGTCACTGTTCCTGCTTGTTTGGTTTGTTTTCTACACAGACCTCAGAATTAGCTTGTCGGTGGTTTTATTGAGGTCATGGTAAATGTATGAGAGTAACTTAGAGAGATGTGAGGTCTTTATGATGTTGATTCTTCTTCTACAGGAACATGCTGTCTTTTTGTTTACTGGAGTCTTGTTTGGTGTCCTTCAGAAGTCTTTTTAGTTTTTCTTCAACAAGTCTTACACATTTCTTCTTGAATATCTTTCTCGGTAATGTAAAATGGCCTTTCCACTGTATCTTCCAACTGGTGGTAATCTGTGTAGATGAGGGCTTTTGCTGTCAGCATTTTAATTTTGTACACTTGCCAGCTTACTAACCTCTTATTCTTTGTTGGAGTTTGTCAATTGATTCTCATGATTTTCTGGGTTTACAGTGGTACCATCTGCAGTAATGATAGTTTTAGCTTCTGCTTTGTGACTGTTACATCTCTTATATCTTTTCTGATCTCATTGTGTTGGCTTGGGCCCCAGTAGGACGACGTATGCATAATCAGTAGTAATGGTGATGGCAGGCATCATTCTTGTCGAGAGTTTAGTTTAAAATTACTCCAGTGCTTCCCCAATAAAAGTTTGCTTCAAGATACAGGTATTTTCTTTTGTTAAGGAATCATGCCAGTTAGTTCCTCTAGTGGGTGTTTCTATCCATAATGTTTCTTGAATTTCAATAAATGCCTCTTAAAAATCCATGGAGATAGATGATCACAACTTCTTCTTCTTAGACTTTTTGATATGAATAAATTTCCTGTTACTAAATTGTCCTTGCATTTTTGGAATAAACATGGTATTGTCATGACACATAATTTGCATGCCAATAATTTATTTAAACTTTGGTTTTGATATTAATCAATAAGAATAGTTTTTCTTGATATGTATATGCATATGCTCTGTCAGATATGGATATCAATATTATGCTTGCTTCATAAAACAAATTTGGAAGTTTTCCCTTTTCTCTGCACTGGAATGTTTTGTTCTCAAACAATTTGGTAGGAATCCCCTAAGAATCCACCTAGACCTTTTTAAGTACACAGTTAAGTGAACTGGAGCTTTGCCAGGTGTGAAGAGGGAAGTTTTTTATACTATTGTCTGTTCCTTCTATGGGAAAAAAAAGTCTGTTTATATTTTCTGTTTCCTCTAAGAGGAGTTTTGGTAAATTGTATTGTCCTAGAAAACTATCCATTTATTCCGCTTTTCAAATGTATTTACCTAGAGCTAAGCATAAGTAGTTTAAAGTTTTCTCTGTTTCTATATTTTCCCCTAGTATATCTTATTTTCTGTCATTATCTTTTTATGACTTTTATATATGATCTGATTGTTCTGACATTTTTGTGTGATTCTTCTGAACTTAACAAGATTTACTTTTGTTCAAATGGTCATCATTATAAGTTTATATAAGACTTTTATCTTTCTTTTCAGAAGACATTTTCTATGTATTTCCTACTATAAACTATGAAAAAATTAGTATGTTTTCTCCTTCTCCCCTTCGCACCAGATTTTAATCAACAATGCTACCTTAACCGATATTTACCTTTGTACTGTTAACATGCGTGTACTTCTATTCAATAAAGGAACTTATTCTACTTTTCACCGTATCCCCCTTCCTTTTCCTGTGTTCTCCATTGTCAGAGCAGGTATTGTTAAACCATTCCATCCCCTTTATCTTCTTCTTTTTGTTTTAAAATCGAGAGTTAAACATAGCCACAACTCAGCACCAGTCCTCCTATTGGACTTTTCTTCTTCCGGGATGTCATTAAGAGGGACTAACATCATTAAGAAGGACTATTTCTTTGAGTTCTTGCATGTTCAACACATGTCTATAGCCTGTATATTTGAAGGACAATTCATCCAGACATAAAACACTTTTGACACTTCCTTTCCTTGAGTATGTTATAGATGTGGCTCCACTGTCTTCTAGTTTTCATTTTTAAAAATTATTACAGTTAAATATACACGACACAAAATTTACCATTTTAACCATTTTTAAGCACACAGTTCAGTGGCATTAAGTATATTCACATTGTTGTGTGATCATCACCACCATGCATCTCTAGAATTTTCTCATCATTCCAAACTGAAACTCTGCACTCATTAAAACAATAACCCCCAAAAGCCCAGGTTGCCACTGTTGTACTTTCTGTCTCTATTTATTTGACTATTCTAGATATCTCATATAAGTGGATAGTATGTATACTTTTGTATCTAGCTTATTTCACTTAGCATTATGTCTTCAAGATTCATCCATGTTGTAGTATGTATCATAATTTCGTTCCTTTTTATGGTTAAATAATATTTCACTGTACGTATACACCACATTTGGTTTGTGCATTCAGTCACCAATGTACACTATAGGATTTCCTTTTTTTAAATATAATTTATTGTCAAATTGGTTTCCCTACAACACCCAGTGCTCATCCCAACAGGTGCCCTCCTCAATGCCCATCACCTACTTTTCCCTCTCCCCCACCCCCATCTACCCTTAGTTTGTTCTCAGTCCTTAAGAGTCTCTTATGGTTTGCCTCCCTCCCTCTCTGTAACTTTTTTTTTTCCCCTTCCCCTCACCCATGATCTTCTGTTACGTTTCTCAAGATCCACATACGAGTGAAAACATACGGTATGTTTTTCTCTGCCTGGCTTATTTCACTTAGCATAATACCCTCCAGTTCTATAGGGTTTTCTTTAAAAGAAAAAAAAAGAAGAAGAAGAGTTTATTTATTTACTTAGAGAGAAAGACAGCGTGTGCATTTGTGTGCAAGTGAGGGAGGTGCAGAGACAGAGGAAGAGAAAATCCCAAGCAGATTCAGTGCTGTTAGCACAGAGCCTGATGCGGGGCTCCATCCAGGAACTGAGATCATGACCTGAGCTGAAATCAAGAGTCGGATGCTTAACTGACTGAACTACCCAGGTGCCCTAGGATTTCTTTAGGGTTTTCTACATATAAGATCATGTGTTTACTTCTTCTTTTTTAATTTGGATGTCTTCCTATGAGTTAGGAAGTATTCCTTCCTCCTTAATTTTGTTGGTTAAGTTTGAGAAGAACTGATGTAACTTCTGTCAGTATTTGGTAGACTTCACCAGTGAACCCATCTTGGTCCAGGGCTTTTCTTTGTCAAGGAGTTTTTGAATACTGATTTAATCTCCTTAACTCGTTATGGGTCTATTCAGATTTTTTATTTATTCCTGATTGAATCTTGGTAGGTTTTGTGTTTCTAAGAATTTTTCCATTTCATCTATATTATCTAATTTGTGGACATACAATTATTCATAGTACTCTCTTATAATCCTTTTTATTTCTGTAGAATTAGTGGTAATGTCCTCACTTTCATTTCTGATTTTAGTAATTTGAATCTTGTCTTAAAAGTTTGTCAATTTTGCCACTCTTTTTGAAAATCAAGTCTTGGGTTCATTGATCTTTTCTTCTCTGTTTTATTTATCTGCATTCTAATATTTATTTCTTCCTTGTGTTAGTTTTGAGTTTAGTTTGCTATTCTTTTTCTAGTTCCTTAAATTTTAGTCAGATTGATGATTTGAAGTCTTTCTTTTTCCTTATGTCAACATTTACAGCTCTAAAGTTTCCTCTTAGCACTGTTTTTGCTGCATCCCATAACTTTTGGGATATTTTATTTTCATTTAAATTTGTCTCTAAGTATTTTATGATTTCTTTTGTGATTTCCTCTTTGACTCATTGATCATTTAAGAGTGTGTTCATTTCCACACATTTGTGAATTCTTCAGTTTTCTTGCTATTAATGACTTCTAATTCCATCCTGTTGTGGTCAGCAAAAATACTTTGTATGATGTCTATCTTATAAAATTTATTGAGACTTTATTTGTGGTCTGATATGTGGCCTGTCTTGGAGCTTGTTCCGGGTACATTTGAGAAGAATGTGTCTTCTGTTATTGGGTAGAATGTTGTTTATATCTTTTAGATCTGGTTGGTTTATTGTGTTGTTCAAGTCCTTGCTTATTTTTCTTTTGCTTGCTTCTCTTTCTTTCCTTGCTTATCTTCTGTTTGGTTGTTCTCTCCATTATGTGAGAGAAGTATTGAAGTCTTCAATTGTTATTGGAGGACTGTCTTATTTCTCCCTTCAATTCTGTCAGTTTCTGCTTCATATATTTTGATAGTGTGTCATTAATTGCATTACTATTTATAATTGTTATATCTTCTTGCATTATTGAACCTTTTATTAATATATAATGCCATTTTTTATCTCTTATGACCTGTTTTTTAAATTTAAAATCTTTTTTATCTTATGTTAGTATTGCCACCTGGCTCAAAGGGTACCATTACTATGGAATATCTTTTCCCATCTTTTCACTTTCAACGTATTTTTGTCTTTGGGTCTAAAATGAGTCTCTTGCAGACACCATATAATTGTATCATATTTTTTAATTCTGCCAATCTCTTGTCTCTCGATTGGAGGGTTTGATCCATTTACACTTTAAGTAATTATTGATAATGAGGGGCTTGCTTCTGCCATTTGCTGTTTGTTTGCTGTATGCCATGTAGGATGTCTGTCCCTCATTACCTATATTACTGTCTTCTTTTGTGTTTAGTTGATTTTTTGTTGTGAGGATTTTAATTCACTTTTAATTTCCTTTTGTATATACTCTGTAGTTACTTTCTTTTTGGTTACTATGAAGATTACATTTAACATCTTAATATTATAGCACTCTAATTTGAATTTATAACAACTTAACAAACATTCTGTTCCTTACAGCTCCATCTTCCCCACCTTTGAGTTATTGATATCACAAATTACATCTTTCTATATTGTGTGTTCAAAAACATGGACTAATCATTTTGATTCATTAGTTGTTTAAATCATATATAAGTATAATTACAAACAAAAATTACAATAATACTTGTTATTATATATTTCTCTATTTCTCTATGTGTTTATCTTTACCAGATAACTTTTGTATTTTTGTATGCCTTTTAGTTACTGTCTATCATCGTTTCATTTCAACTTGAGGGACTCCTTTTAGCATTTCCTATAGGGCAAGTCTAGTGGTAATTAATCCTCTCAGCTTTTCCTTGTCTGGGAATGTCTTAATATCTCCTAATTTTTGAAAGACGGTTTTGTCAGATGTAGAATTCTCAGATGACAGTTTTTTGTTTTTGTTTTTGTTTTCTCCTTACAGCACTTTAAATATATTATCACACTGTGTTCTGGTCTGCAAGGTATCTGCTGAAAAACCCTCTGATAATCTTCTTGAACACTCCTTGTACATGATGAGCTACTTTTCTCTGGGTTTCCAGGGTTCTGTCTTTGTCTTTCAACAGTTTGATTACAATGTGTCTCAGTGTGGGTCTCTTTGAATTTATCATATTTGAGGGGCGCTTGGGTAGCTCAGTCAGTTGAGCATCCAACTTCAGCTCAGATCATGATCTCCTGGCTCGTGAGTTCGAGCCCTGGGTCAGACTCTGTGCTGACAGCCCAGAGCAGGGAGCCTGCTTTGGATTCTGTGTCTCCCTCTCTCTCTGCCCCTCCCCCGCTCACACTCTGTCTCACTCTGTCTCTCACTCTGTCTCTCCCCCTCAAGAATAAATAAACATAAAAAAAAATAAAAATAAAAGAATTTATCATATTTGGGTTTCATTCAGATTCTTAGATTTGTAGATCCACATCTTTCCTCAACTTTGGGAGGCTTTCATCCATTACTTCTCCTCTCTCGTTCTCTCTATCTTGCTCTTTTTCTCTATCTATATCTCTGTCTCTATCTCCCCCCCACTCCAGCCCCATCTCCAATCTCTCTCTGTCTCCGTTTTTCCCTTTGGGACTCCCACAATATGTATGTTGGTCCTTTGATGCTGTCCCTTAGATCCTGTTCACTTTTCTTCCATCTTTTTTCTTTCTGTTTCTTAGACTTGATAGTTTCCATTGGCTTATTTCTTTTCTTTTTTATGTTTAGTTACTTTTGAGAGACAGAGAGAGAGAACATGAACAGGGGAGGGACAGAGAAAGGGGGGGACACAGAATCTGAAGCAGGCTCCAGGCTCTGAGCTGTCAGCACAGAGCCCAACGTGGGGCTCAACCTCACGAATTGTGAGATCATGACCTGAGCCGAAGTCGGAAGCTTAACCAAATGAGCCACTCAGGTGCCCCATCCATTGACCTATTTTTAAGTTTGCAATTTTTTCTGGCTGCTCAAATCTGTTTTTTAATCCCTCCAGCAATTTTTTTCATTTTAGTTATTGTACGTTTCAGGTTCAGGATTTCTTTTTAGTTCCTTTTTGATTTCTGTCTCGTTATTGATATTTTCATTTTGTTTATATATTGTTTTCTTGACTTTATCCCTGTCTTCCTTTAGCTCTTTGAGCATCTTTAAGAAATTTTTTCAATGTCTTTTTCTAGTAAGTCTGTCATCTGGCCTTAGGGACATTTCCTATTTGTTTTCTCTGGATGGGTCATATTTTCCTATTTCTTTGTATACCTTGTAATTACTTTGTTGTTGAACACTGGACATTTGAATCTTATAACATGATATCTCTATTAATCAGAATTACCCCCTTACCTAAGGTTTGCTGTTCTGTTTTTGTGTTTAATTGCTGTAGGGTGTTTCTGTACTGGAGATCAGACTGAAGTGTCAACTTAAGGCCTTTTCAGGTCTTTTCTGAGCCTGGATTTTACCCCAGTCATGTTATAAATTCTCTTTTCTATGCAATTGCTTTTGGATGTCTTAATCCTCAAATTTCTTCCAAAAGGGGAAAGGGGATAAAATTTTAAGGCATGGTTTCTTTAAATATCTGGAAGCCACTTCAGCCCGTGGGATTTCAACAACAGAATCTGCCTCGGTGCCTGTACTTCCACAGTCAGAAGCAGTAATCAGTTATCACCGCATGGCTCCTTGATATTTAGTGGACAAGGTCCTTATTGCCTACCCTGACTCCTTCAAGTCACATGCAAGCCACTCCAGGAATGTGGGCTCAGCTGCCCAGGACCAGGCCGGAGGGTGGGAAATGAGTAGCTACTGCCGCACTAATAGCTGAAGCTGACCCAAACTCACAGTGATTTGCTGACTAAGCCTTCCCCTGGAAGGTAGAAGTCTTCAAATCGATTCCAGAGTTCTAAAACTGTTTCAGGCAGAGTCTGCTGGTGCAAGTGCCATCTGGATGAAGCAATGGACTCCTAGCACTTCCTACCCACCATCTTCCCTGATGTCACTCCTGTGTTCTGTTTTTGAAGGTTTTGAGGAGATATCTGAGGCTCACCTGGCTGCCCAAGTGAGTGGTTACCTGTAAATTCCAGTGACTTTACTAAGATATACCTTGTTGTTGAATTCTCATTCACCTAAACTGGCACATAGTATGCCCTTTCAGCATTTCAAGTACGTTCAAGCATATAGGTTCCAAGTGTTCCGGAAAGAGTTGTTTTTATTACTATTCAAATATTTGTTTTGTTTCATTATTTCAGTTTTTCCTCAGACATGCTGATTGTGCATTTGCTAGATCTCCTTCAATTTCATTTTGCTTGCATTTCTTATGTTTGTCTTTTATGTCACTTGCTCAGTATTATAAAAGATTTACTCTTCCTTTCTGCTCCTTCCTGTTTCATCTTCATTCCTATGATGGTTTTATTTTTTTCTTCTGCTTCTTTCTTGAGTTCTGCCTTCCTTCTTGTCTGTTGCCATCTCTTCCTTGAATTGTTGCATTTCTACTTTGTGTTCTTCATCATAGAGGTAATTGCTTCACTAAGCTTTGTTTTGTGTTTCTAAATGCATGTCAGCATGTCTCATTACTTTTTGCATCTCCTCAGTGGTTAACATTTTTCCTGCTTGCATTGTTAAATTTTTTTAATGCTTATTTATTTTTGAAAAAGAGAGAGACAGAGCATGAACTGGGGGAGAGGCAGAGATAGTGGAGATACAGAATGTGAAGCAGGTTCCAGGCTCTGAGCTGTCAGCACAGAGCCCGGCGCAGGGTTCGAACTCACAAGCTGTGAGATCATGACCTGAGCCAAAGTGGGACTTGCTTAACTGACTGAGCCACCCAGGAGCCCCTTCTGCTTGCATTTTTAAATCTATAATAGCTTCTGTTGCTCTCTTCCACATTTTCCTCATGGGATCTTTGCACAACAGTGTATTAATTCTTTTTCTTTTCTTTCTGTTTAGATCATTCATTATTAAATAGGTTGGATTTTCCTGGACTAGCTATTTGCACACCCCTCTACAGTAATGGGAATTGAGGGTCAGGCTTCACAACTAAAGATTTTCTTTTTCTTGCCTGACACAGAGACAAATTGCTTACTGCAGATATGGCCCATCTGAAATATTCTTGGTGTAGCTCTGGTTTCTCTAACTCTGAACTCAACTGAGTCCCAGAGGGCTTCTTCCACCAGCCCTGCTCACTCCAGGTCCAGGACCCATTTTTCAGAAACAAGGAACATTCTTTGGTTGGATGCTTACGGAGATCGTCCACCTCTGGGCCCTTCTTTTCCTCCTTGCCTCTATACAACTGGCAATCACAGTTACTTCTAGCCCCTCTTACAGATATATTGGAATCTGGGGAATATGTTTACCTCTAAGTTCCACTGAAAATGGAATCTATGCTGTTCTGTGTGTTTATTTTCTTTGTTGTTTTGTATGGTTCCATGCTCACAGCCCTGTTTCTTACTGATTATCATGTTTCAAATGACTATAATAAAACCACATTCTCTTTTCTTTTCTTCCATTCAACACATCTTTATTGAGCCTGACACCTTCTGTTAGGACCATAGGGTGTACACAAGAGAAGTTGTTCTTGTTTAGTGGGGGTTTAGAAATGGAAACAACTGTTATAGACACAAGGTAACATGGGACAGGTGCTACCTTATAGGTTCAAATAGAGAAGTCTGGGAAAGAGCAAAAGATTCATTTTCTGTGGGAATCAGAAATGTTTTTGGGGCCAGATACCTAAACAGTGGGTAATGTTTCAACAAAGAGAAGTATGAGAAAGAGATTCCGGGGGGCGAAATAGGTAATAAAAAAACACAGCACTGGAACAGTGAAGGCATTTTCAGGACACGGCGGGAAACTGGCTACCCCGGAGTACAGGACACTTCCGAGAAAGAGAGTCACGGAGAAGGGGTGGGTAGACTGAGAGCCCACAGTCTTGAGCAGCATGCTAAGGAGTGTCATCCTGGACTTAATGGGAGAGTTTGGGGATGGTTTTAATTCAGTCATTACTTGTTTGTTGCTTTTGTTTTGTTATGATTTTGGAGAGAATGCAATGGATAGATTTTTGCCAGCGAAAAATGCTGACAGCAAGTTGGAGAAGATTCAGAAATAGAAGGGCCTGAAGACAAAAGGCCATTGCGTGCAAATGGTGGCTGAGTAGGATGCTGGAGGTGAGGACAGAATGGGGAGACAGGCACCAACAGAGTGGACCCTTGCTTACCCATAACAAAGCCAGACCGAGACCCTGCAAATTCCCATTCTTTGCCCCATAAATGATTGGCTAAACTGGCAACAAGATGCCTCTTAACCAACCTTTGGTTAAGTTTCTCTTCTTTCCCCAGGCCCCTAAATTTGGCCCACCCTCAGCTCAGCCAGCAGACAGCCCCCCTCCTTAAGGGCCCTCCTGGCAAACAGGCCCCTCTGAGCCACAGACAGAGCTTTTTGCCCTTCCATCCCCTCCCCACACCCTGTCTTTATAGCCTTGTTTTCTCCCCTCTATGGAAGAAAAACCATTTTTGCCTAACTCTTGAGACTTTGCTGATATTATGGTCAGAGTTGCCACCTATTGTGACAACGCCTTCCCCCCTTATAAATAATCTTTTTGAAAAAAGTCTTTCTTTACCTGTTTTTTATTAGTAGTAGTAGTAGTAGTATTACTTGGGAGTACCAAATCATTTAGGATGTAGGGTCAACCAAACCTGGCCACTGATTGGATAAGAGTTTAGAGCTGGAAGGAGGTGGAAAAGTCAAGCAGGGCAGAGATTTGGGGCCAGAGTGGCCACCATGGCTTTTCAGCTGCTGTTTTGTATCTGTGGTTTAATTGGGTTTGTTTTTCTCTTGTGGGGAGGGGCAAATTTCTCTGTTTTAACTTGGGAAAGAAAAATACAACTTGGAGAAAAAAATCTTTGTGGTCCTTATGTTTCTAAAATGCATCTCACCTAAGTTAGTTTTTCTCCCCCTCTTTTAAATCTCCCAACGCCAAGCATTCAACTGAGTTGAAATCAGAAGGGAAAATAAAGTTATTAAGTGCTGTTTTCAATAGTGGTGATTTTGGCTTTGCTTCCTTTTATTCATTTATAAGATCCATGAATTCAGTATCCAATAATGCCTAGGCCCTACTCCTTGTAAGATATCCCTGCTACCCATCGTCCCCACCCCTCAACAACTTGGCGTCCCCAGCATGCTTTCTGCCACTTTCCAGATTCTTAGTCGTTGGTCTTAAAATGCATAGCTCCTGGCATCTTCAGTGTGCTTCATAATCTCCACTTATGTTAATCCACAGCTAATGGAACCGTCAGGCCCAGCTCTTGCCCACGGAAAAGGCTCCTCTGGCCTCCATTGCCAAGGTGATGAAACAGCAGTGCATGGGGCGCAGACCCCAGCACGCCTGAGAAAGCTGCATGGGTGTGTGCGCCCCACAGATGCCTTTCCTGGGCTTTCATCCAACTCTGT
The DNA here is from genome assembly GCF_023721935.1 of Panthera uncia. Classification (NCBI taxonomy): domain Eukaryota; kingdom Metazoa; phylum Chordata; class Mammalia; order Carnivora; family Felidae; genus Panthera; species Panthera uncia. The sequence goes on along the minus strand of NW_026057586.1, from coordinate 55,464,279 downwards.
GTTTCTCGGGTATTTTAGCCCAGACCTGTTTCATACATGAAAATCTCCTGCTCCCTTTAATGGAAATCGAAAATGCAAAATAACTGAAACAGCGTTGCTTGGAATAAATGGAATCATTGCACGGCCCCCTCCCTTTCCATGCTCCTCGCCAACCTTGGCCCCTTAGGTTTACATTTTCCTGTTTCTCAACCTCTCTTTCAGTTTTACTGTGCTTGTTCTCACAGTGTCAGATGTGTCTTTTGAGTCCCCCCTGCTCGCTCTGCTCAGTTCTATGTCTGCAGAAGTGTGAGGCCTTAGTGACACGGGCGAGACGATTGTCCAGACTTGAGCAAAAACGCAAAGCTACGTACTCGCTGGATTGCCTAAGAACGTATTTGCTTTACCTTCTTCACCTTGACTGAATTCTGAGTCCTTATTCTTCTTATTTTCATAAATAAGAAAGGCCATCTTCTAAGTAACTTTTCAAAAATAGCCTATCCGTGATGTGTTGAATTTTTTTAAAAAACAAGTTCTGGATTCTGCCTTCAGCATTCACTCCCCAGGACCGTAAAGCTGGAGCCTCGTGGAACGCACAGGGGTGAGAAGTTGGGATTTAATCAAATCCAATGAGCCTACTGCTGTTTTATTTTAGAAGTCCTTGATTGCATCTCTACCTTGCAGTACCCCTGCATGGCGTGGTCACCCCTGAAGAAAGCACAGATGGTGACTGTCAGGCCATGCATCAAACTCAGAGCCCTCCTGGATGCATTTGTTTTCTCTGGCTGGTGTTGGGAATTCAGCTATTTTCCAACCATTTTTAAATTAGCCTTAAATCTGCTTTTGAAAAACCACATTTCTGGATGCACCCTCTTCTCATAACAACAAAGTCTCACTGAATCAGAATGATGAAAGAGAAGCGTATCTTAGTTGAGGGAAGACACCTGAATGTGAGCTGTTTGTAAAGGCCTGTAAAGGTGTGCCATCTAAATGTACAGTAAGATCATGATTTTCTTTGTGGAAGAGAAAACTGACTATTTCAAGGCAATTCCAAAGAGCAAAACCGGGGCTAATGGATAGAGGTTCAAGGAGGCACTGTTACTTCAACCTAAGGAAAGCCCAGCATGCATTCATGGCCGTGCTGGGGCAGAGCGATTTACCGCATGGCAGGTGACACTGCTACTGGAGGTGGCGGGGAGGAGATGGGCTCCTGCCTCAGGAGAAACCCAGAAACCCAGACCCCTTGCCCTCCAAGGGGCCAGCTCAGCGCCAAGTCTGAGCCCACACTGCCAGGATCCAAATCCTGCTCCTCCTACTCATTAACTTTGTAACCTCAGGCAACTTAACCCCTCTCTGCCTCAGTTTCCTCACCATAATGGGGGTGATAACTTTGAGGAATTAATATTTAGAGAAAAAAAACTTGTAAGTTAGAGCAATGAGTTGCAGGTACATAGTAAGTGCCGTATGACTGTTAAATGTAACTAAGGAAAAGATTTTCTAGGATGTCCAAAAGACACCAAGGAAGATCTTTTTTGAATGCCCCCTTGGTACTAAGCAGTAAACAAGATGGACACAGGCCCAGAATCCACACAGCTCACATCTTGTGCTGGAGAAAGTCAGGTACCCAGCCCACAGCCTGGAGAGGGCTCCCATGACAGAAGCCTGAAGCAGGGGCTTACTGTGGTCCCTAGAAGCCAGGGAAAGGGCTGCGGGACCAGGACCAGGGAGGTGAGGGAGATGTTGGGCTTGTGTTCCTAGAAGAGGAAGAGGGATGAACGGGAGCAGCTGGGGCCTGATCTTCCTACCAGTATCCTCAGCTGCTGCTGGCATTTTGAGGCTCTTTTGATTTCCTTTAGAGCCATGATTCTTTACAGCCGCCAACTCGTTCATTCATTCATTCATTCACTTAACTTTATTAATAGGTGAGCGTCTATAATTTTCTAGTGCAAAACATATTTTTTAGTTACCCAATAAGTACTTTAATCAGCTGGAAAAGCACATAGAAAATTTTTTGATTGTTGCCAATTCCATTCTTGTGCTATCTGAATAAAAACGATTAGGAAAAAACAGTATTTATTCATGTTGTGTCCTTGTAGAAAATAATGGCTTTAATCACAATGCCACTTTTTAATTATTTTTTCTACATAGGTTGAAATAACCAAAGGAGTTGTATCATTGTTATTAAGCTGCATAATTTTACAAAATATTTGTTTGAAGGATCTATCAGTGGAATTATTATTATTTTTTAGTGGGCTCTTTTTTTGGTGAGGCTCTTCTGTTTCAAATGAACAGCTCTGATTATTTCTAAGGATTTCTTGTCCTAAGAAAGCGGAAAAACGGCAAACCTACACAAGCATTAACATGCTCTGAAACGGGTATCCAGGTAAGCCCATCGTATTTTAGTTTGGAAATAAAGGATGAGATATCAAAAGTTACTTCACTACATGTAACCGTGGGCATATTCTCTTTCAGATTCAGTGAAGTGAATCTAAACCCTTGTTGGGTCAGTTTGGGGAGACCTGTATGGCTTGGTGAAATGTGAGGGGCTCTGAGCCCCTTTCCTCCTCGCTGAGATGATCCCCAGATCTACCTAGAACATTCTTTCCCTTTGGAGAAAACAAGGGTGGGTCCGTGTCTTCTTGGCACAGCACATGTCATTCGTCTTCTTGGAAGGCCCCAAGCTCCTCCCACTGACAGTGGAAGACCCAGGCCCAGATCCTTCCATGATCCACAATCATCTTCTCCTTGCGCACCCTTAAACTCGGTACATGACTCTGTCATTGTGTTATTGCATCGCGACAACAAATCCTTTGCACCTCTGCCTTTCCTCCTGGATCGTGAATTCCGTGAGGGCAAAAAATAAGTCTTGTTGATTTTTGCCTTCCAAGCACCTGGCACTGCTTTGGATGCATGAATATATTGTTGGCCATGTCTAGAGCTCAGAGTGGTGCAGTAGATGCCCCTGGATAAGAGGGAGGACGAGGAGTGGAGGTATGAGACAGAGCCCACCAGTGCATGGGAGGAACCAAGCCAAGGATGCCCACCTCCCAGTCTCCCAGGCGTGGCCCATTCAGCCCCAGACTGGGACAGCCAGTGGTGGATTTCTCAGATGACTTAATATTTTACAGCTAAGCAGAAGTAATTCCCAAAAATTCTAATGTGGCTAAAGTTGATATATTAAAATTTTATTACAGAGATAGTTAAAGGTGGCTAGCTAAGTAGAGGGCATGTTTTGGTAACTCCTTGCTATTTTAATTAATTAATTAATTAATTAATTAAAGTTTATTTATCTATTTTGAGAGAGAACGTGCACATTCACAAGTGGGGAAGGGGCAAGGAGAGAGGGAGAAACAGAATCCCAAGCAGGCTCCACACTGTCAGCACAGAGCTGGACATGGGGCTCAAACTCATGAACTGTGAGATCATGACCTAAGCTGAGATCAAGAATCAGACGCTTAGCCGACTGAGCCACACAGGCACCCCACTCCTTGCTATTTTAAACTTACTTAAAAATGTTTTTGGGGTGCCTAGGTGGCTCAGTCGGTTAAGCATCAGACTTCAGCTCGGGTCATGATCTCACCGTCTGTGAGTTCGAGCCCCGTGTCAGGCTCTGTGCTGCCAGCTCACAGCCTGGAGCCTGCTTTGGACTCTGTGTCTCCCTCTCTCTCTGTCCCTCCCCCCGCTCACACTCTGTCTCCCTCCCTCAAAAGTAAATATTTAATATAGTGTTGACTGAGGTAGTTCCTTCCTCCTCAAAAAATGTTTTCACATGCTGGCTGTGATTTTTTTTCTTTGTTTTACCTCTATTGTTTTCTTCTTTCTCCTCTCTAGTTACAGAATAGTGTAAGTGTGAACATAAGTAAACAGGTAAATAGAATAGGCAACTCTTGTGTAGACAGAAGGTGTAAGTGTTAAGAGACTAACTGGCAGTGTGACTTGCAGAGAGTCATTTAAAGTCAATCCACAGAACTTTTAAAGGTCTATTAACCACCAAGCCCTGTACATCTCAGTGACCAAATGAGAGATAGACTCTGCCCTAAAAAAACTTAATATCTATCCAATCCCTTGGCTAACACGTACTTATTAAGGGCCTTTGTGTGCAAGGCACTGTGCAAAGCCCTGCGTGTATAGTAACAGAAATGCCCTGGAAGTATTGTTGCACCTGACGTCCTGAGTTAGCCAAGCAAAGAGAAGAGGGGAGGGCGTTCAAGGAGGAAAGAACAGCAAGACACATTCAGGGGACCTACTATGTCTGGGCCATGGGAATGGGAGGACAGAGGTGTGAGAGGTCAGAGAAGGAGGGAGGGAGGGAGATGAATACATTAGAGAGGAAGAAAATGCTATTTATTCAATCCCAGGTACCTCGCTTTGTACACGCATGTCCCATTTCATCTTCACGGCACCCTTAACTGCTGTTGTCACATGAAAGGGCCCATCGGTGAGCCCTGGAACAGAAGGGTAGCCCATCTTCATTCACTGCAAAAAAAAAAAAGAAAGAAAAAGAAAGAAAGAGAGAAAGAGAGAAAGAAAGAAAGAGAGAAAGAAAGAAAGAAGAAATATACTGCAGGCTGAAAGGAATTCTCAAGGCATCCACTGGACTTTAGGGACTCAGGATGTATAATAATGCTCTAGGTGGAGCTGATGGCTGTCTTTGCTCTCTCAGATGAAATGGAATGTTATGGAAAATGAAATGTGAGATTCAGAGAGGTTAAGTAACATGCCCAGATCACACAGCTTCCCTCTGCAGTAGTGGAATTGGAACCCGGATCTCTCTGACCCCCAAACCCTTCCACAACAGTAGGCTTCAGGCAAAATAAAATAATTTCTATGGCAGAAGTATGCGTTGTTGTGGGAAAATAGGAAGGGTACTTTATTCCAGCAAGGAAAGAACAGGGATAGTGTTTCAGAACATTCATTACAGTGAAACGAGTGGGGCAAATTAAATGGTGTTTTAGCTCCTTCTACCTCCAAAATGCTGTGGCTTTATAAATGGTGTCATCTTGTTAAAGGAAAAGGCTCTGGCTTGTATTGTTCTTAGCTCTCTACCTTAACTCACATTTATTTAATACATGTGATATGTTACAATCCATGCACATAAACAGGACTGATAATGACAAAATATAGGGAGAAGAGTATGTTCATTTTCTTACCAACAGTCCTTTTTTTTCCCCCATAGGGAAACATAATTCTGGGTTTGTGACTAAATTCAGTTTGTTGGGAAGTGAGGTTGGATTTCACTAAAGCTGGGTGCATTCTTTTCTACAAAATGGTTTCAGTGTATTGTGTTTCAGTGAATCCCCGTGTGAATTAATAGCAACCAGACATTGCCTTCCCTTTGTTCTCTTGTTTTCTGCAGGTTTATTCCTTGTAAGAAGACATAGGTTTCTTTGGGTAAAAGATTCTCAGGAATCTATAACTAGGCACTTAAGCAGGAGCAGAGTTGTAAAGCAGTTGCCATTTTAGAAGATTTATTTTGTGCAGCAGAAATAGGAAATTGGTAGCGCAGCACTCAGCAGGACAAGTAACCTTCCTACTTTATGAAACTTAGTTTCTGAACCAGAGCCCTCAGAGGACCTCATCTTAGCAGCCCTCCAGACAAAGTAGGCTCTGAGCTGTCAGCACAGGGCCCGATGAGGGGCTCAAACTCACAAACCCCAAGATCATGACCTGAGCTGAAGTCGGACGTTCAACTGACTGAATCACCCAGGTGCCCCTGTCAAAATAATCTTCTTAAAATCCTACTTTGGTCATCTCATTTCCCTGCTTAAACTCCATTCCTGCTTCTGTGGCCAAACAGACCCCAGACCCTTCCAACTGAGTCTCTGCTTATTGCTCATAGCATTCTCTGATGGCTTCCTGGTTAGAAACTGCAGGCTGACCTCACTGCCACCTGTCCAGATAGCTGGATTTTTTCACCCACCTGAACTGTGAGGCACCCCCCCCCCCTCTACTTGCCTTGGCTCCTGGTCTGGTCACCCCCACCTCCAGCAGCATCTACCCAAGCACTTTGCTTGGCCTGGGATGGGAACTCTCCAAACTGATTCTTCACTCAGTCACTGAGCAAGTATTTATTGTGCTCCTAGTATGTGCCAGCCATAGTGACAAAAGACCGGGTGTGCCCTCAGGGACAACCAGTCTTATAGTTTCATAGGCCGTGTGATCATGGCCCACCTCTGTGACTTAAGGCTTTGCTTCTCAGTTATGGTCCTTAGACCAATCACAATGGCATGACCTGAGAGCTTGTACTAACTATCAAATCTCAGCTCCCCCACCATCCATCCTGTATTAACAGTATTCCCACATGAACCGCATTGCACAGCAGAGCGTGAGAAGCTCTGCATTAAGGCTCACAGAGTCGGGGTGCGTGGGTGGCTCAGTCGGTTAAGTGTCCAACTCTTAATCTTGGCTCAGGTCTTGATCTCAGGGTCATGAGTTTGGGCCCTGCATTGGACTCTGCACTGGGCCTGAAGCCTACCTTAAAAAAAAAGACAGTCAAGTTGGGTGGGTGAGTTGGTTCCATTTATGTTTTATCTGCTTTATGACGATTATATATTATAAGTATATATAAGTAAACTTATAGGTTTAAATTGTCCTTCATTTGGTAAATAACATTTATTTATTTTTGAGACAGAACGACACAGAGCATGAGCGGGGGAGGGGCAGAGAGAAAGGGAGACACAGAATCCGAAGCAGGCTCCAGGCTCTGAGCTGCCAGCACAGAGCCCAACACAGGGCTTGAACTCACAGACCACAAGATCATGACCTGAGCCGAAGTCAGACACCTAACTGACTGAGCCACCCAGGCACCCCCTCATTTAGCAGACTTTTTAAGGACTTGTTAACATAAGTTACATCATTTGGTGCTGCAGAGCACAACCAAATTACAAGCAGCAAATACAGACCTGTCTGTATTGTGTAAAACATGAGGACTTCCCAGATATTGCTCATGTTGCATTTTACACATATCGGAGGTATGCTCACATCCAGGGAATGGTGGTGCTACTTCACAGATTATAAATTGGCATCTGTAAGCCATTTTTGGTCATACACATGTTCGTGTGGCCAACACGGAGTTTTCATAAATTTTTGATTCGTTATGAACAGGTTTTCACATAGAAAGCCAGACTTCTGGCTTCTCTTGAAAATTGGGCAGCCCTGGGCCCACTTTCCTGATGTCACAGTGGGCTGGCACTGGGGGTCTTCTCCTGTACGTGGGGGCGTGCTCTCCAGTTCACCATGGCTCCACCCACGTCACTGTCACTCCTCCTAGGCCTGCTTGGCCCCTATAGACAATGGGGTCTGAGAACCTATGCTAGGACCTAGGGGTACACAGAGTGAGCCTGCCTCGTGTTTGCCCCATTATAGTTGCCTTCAGAGTCTTTGTAAAGAAGCAGCCCCCATGGGAGGAAAATAGGGAACCTACCAATGGTAAGGACAGACAAATGACTCTAGGCTAGTGATTCTCAACCCTAAGTGACAGGAGCTGGTAAAAGTACCAGTGCCCACTTCCCACCAGCACTGCCCAGAAATCCCGACTTCATTGCTATGGGCATCACCAGATTTTACAATCTCCACAGGTGATTCTAATCTGACTGGAGACCCACTGATCTAGACCATCTACAGTCCTTGCAAAATAAAACTGCAACAACAGGCCAAAGTCAGGAAAATATATATACACATATGCTCACGTGCATAAATTGAAAGGATTGATGTTGAAGCCTCATCACTCTGGACATTGGTAATTCAACATGTATGATAGTTTTGTCTAGGAGCCGGCCTATCATTTACCTTTCTTATCCGTAGAAGAGAGTTGGCCAAGCAAATGAGCACTTGTAAGCAAGATTGCTTTAAACTGCTTTATAGAAACTAGATTTTTTTTTTTTTGAAGGATTTGAATTCAAACACTGACTGGAGTTAAATATAATTTGTATTCCCTCTTACAAAACCAAAAATTTGGAAGATACCAGCAGGCGTGGTGAATGTATCATACAGAGCCCCTTCCACAATTGTAGAATTGCTTTCTTGTGTGGTCTGTTATCACCTCGCCTAAAATTCTATTCGTGCTTTAATTACTTTAAAATAATGTTTATTACTGTCAGAATTTGGCCATTTAGGGCACAGAAGTGTTCATCCAAGAATGTCATTAGAGGAAAAGTTCTGCTAATGTGCCTGTTGTAATGAAACCATTCCCCCTTCCCAGGCCCCAGATTGGCTGTTGCACGGTAGCATCTGGCAATAAATCTCTGCTGTTTTGGGGCAGATTCTCTTGATTAGAGGTCTGACAATCACCAGAGTAATTCATGAGATGACTTTATGCAAGAAATTTCATGATTTCTAATGGCTTCTAATGGTTTAATATTTTAATGTAATTACGCTTAATTATACATTGTAATATGCATTGGCCAAGCTTGGGAACTGGGTCTTAGTAAAATGTAGCTAATGGAAAATTTTCCTCCAGCTTTTTTTAAACAAGGAATTAAGTCCTGACGTGAAACTGAATGCAAATCCAACAAGCAGTCTCTTGCCAGAGAAAATATTGGCGTAATACATTTGAATGGCCCAGTTTGTCAGCTCGCTTGGCTAAATCCCCAAATCATACACTGTTTTAGAATTATTTCAGAAGTTCTATTTCCCACCTTTCCACTAACCTACTTTTAGTAATTTCTGTTTGGTTTTATGAATTTTTATCAACAGGCAGTCTGGGTGAGGGAGATTTGGGGAGACACACGCAGAATAATGTTATTTATTATGATCACCAGTAAAGGGGGTGAGGGAGAGCCCCAGAGGCGAAACTCATGCTCTGGGCCGGTTTGGGGGTGTCATTTATCTATGCTGCCCACGGTGAGTGGATGTGAAGACAGAATAAAGAGCAGAACTAAAATATAGTGTGTTCCCATTTCGCACGTCCCCTCGAAGCTAAGCAGTGACGTAGTGTTCGGATTCCATTTGTGCTGTCCTTGGGTTTGCAGACAGTCGGGTCTTGAGCAAGGGAGGGCGGTGGATACATGTTGGGATTCATGTGAATGTGTTAAGGCTCACATCTCATTGTACTTTTGAGAAATAAACCCATTTTAGAATGCCCTCCTGCTCTCTATTCTCTCCTCCCTCTTCTCACTTCCTGTCACCTTCTCTCTCCCCCATGGCACTCAAAATACACCGAACATAAGGAGCACAGCACCTCAGACCCTTCCCAGCCCTGAGCCTTTTCAGAAGCACGGTGGCAGCTATTGTGCAAAGGCCCCTTGAGGCCGGGTTACCCGGAGCCCAAGCCAGACTGCAGGCCTCAGCCAAGCAGCAGGACCTCAGAGGCACCCGAAACACACGGTGCCAGGCTTCTCGCTGACGGGAGAACATTCCTACTTGCTTTTCATTTGGGGGTTGCTCACTCCCTGGCCTGGAAGAAAAGGTAGAAAACGAGAGAGGGGTCATTCCTGACATTTACATAGTGCTGTCTCCTACAAGTGATTTAATTCCCTGAACAATCCTGTGTTACTAACTCCATTTTCCAGTTGAAAACTCGGAGTCTCTGGGAAGCCGGACATCTAGGTGAGGTTTACATGGCGAACGCACAGTGGTCCTGATTTCGGACCCAGGTCTGTGGCCCAAGTCCATGGCACCCTGCACATCACCATGCCAGTCACAACAGCCAGATGCATACATTCAGGCAGTTCCCCAAATAGGACAGGCTCCCACTGGAACAAAACTCTCGTTTTGTTTTTAGCAAATTTTAAGAGTGCCTATTTTGAAATCTTTGCTTAAGGGCACATTCTAATGTTTAGGAAAGTAAAAAAGAAAAAAGAAAAAAAACCCTAGCCACCAGAGGCAAGGAAGGGAGATGAAACCTTCCTCCAGAGGCTTCCAGGGACCGTTTTTTAAAGGCTACCTCATCTTACGACAACTGCATGGGAACATGGACATGTAAACCTGGTATAGATGAGAAAACAGCATTAAGTTAACGGCAAGAGCAGAGATATGGGAGTCAGATGCTTGAGTTTGAGCCCTGTCTCTGCCATTTGCCAGCTCTGTGACTGTTGACAGGTCACTGGGCACCCTGTGTACCGGGAACCGCGGGGTCCCACAGGACTGAGGCGCAGCTCAGACACCGTAGCATGTGAACTGCGCTGCTGACCCAGTGAAAGACTCCACCGGGGAAAGGTGTTCTCATTCGTGTGTATGCCCAGCCCGTGGCCTGAGTGGGACAGATCAAAGGCACGCACCTCCTTCCACCTCCTTCAGCGTCTCCAGCACCTTCTTATTCTCGGGTGAATCAGCTGCTCCAGAAGTACACGTTTTGTGAATTGGTCACTCTCTTTGAACAGGTCGCTCTTAATTGCAGACCCAAATCAAGACTACATTATTGCCCCCTTGGATTGCTGGCTGGTCCTAGGTCAGTGCGCCCAGAGTCACTGCTACACCGTGTCCCTCTCTGACCCTCAGCAGCATCCACTCCCCCGGTGCCAGCCACAAAGTCCGCCCACTGAATTAGCCTGTCTCCTGGTGTTCGCCTGCAGTGTCGACCACCCCTTACTCAGTACTCTACTGTCTCTATCGTACGCATTCCACCCCAGTCCTGGGTGCTGTAAACTCAGCCCCACAGACGTCAGATGTCAGGCTCTAACTGCCACCTCCCGGGCAGATGAAAAACTCCCTCAGCGTGCTGTCTGCCTACACCCTCGTCTCCAGACCAATTGTCACCTCTGTGTTGACAATATTCCTTGTAATTTCAGTCTCCTGAAGTCCCTCCATGAAGGCTGTGTAATATAGCCGTTTGAGAGCACAGACCAGGAAGCCAGACAGCGAAACCTTCTAGAAGGTTTTGTAGGCAAATACCGTTCCCTGTCTGTGCCTCATTTTCCTCACTTAAAAAGCTGAAAACAGTGCCTGGCACACAGCAAGTCCTGCCTGCACGTGGGGCCTCGTGGGGTGCTGCCAGCTTGGGGAGGCAGAGGGAAGGAGGGCCAGGCTTCAGTGCTGGGAACAGAACGAGCAAAACCATTTACTCAGTGTTTCATAAAATATCGTCCACCAGCAACAGTAGCTTCCCTCAAGGGCCATTTCAGGTCAGCCTTAACTAAGGCCCATCTTCTGGTTTCCCGCTGCTTCTCCCAGTATCGCCTGTCACACGATCACCTCTGCCTCAATCTGTTATGTACTTCCGCCCCAGCGCGTGCTTCGCCTTTCCGTCTTCACTTCGTTTGCCTTGGGCTCTCATTTGAACTTGGAGTAGGTAAGAGCTTTCTACTTAAATTTCAGAGCCGTTTATAAATAGGTTGCTTAGTTTCAGCCAGCAGGTAAAAGCTTTCATTAAATTGTTCCTCCTTCCCATAGCGCCATTATGTGGAGCTCTCAGAAGGGAAGAGTTAAGAATGCTATTTTCCTAGTCATTAAGGAAGCCCGGTTTGAGGCCCAAGCAGCTGTTTTCTTTTTCCCTACCCAGACTTGACCAATATGACTCTGACGGATCACCTACACCCATCAGGCTTTCCCCCCTCAGAACGCTCTCCTGAAGTCACCTAGATCATTATCCACGATTCAGGACCAAAGTCCAACAATAATTCAGAAACAGGGCTCAGAGTCACTCTGCACACAAATTATTTTAGCAGCTCCATTAATTTCCTCACCAAGAGAGAAATGGGAACACAAGCAGCAGAAGCGACCTTTGATAGAATAATAAATGAAGGTGAGGGTTGGGGGTCTACCCAGATGTCTCCTTTTCAGTGTTCCTTTTTATTTTTTTAAAGTTTACTTATTTATTTTGAGAGAGAGAGAGTGAGCACAAGCAGGGTAGGAGCAGAGGGAGAGAGAGAGAGAGGCTATGCACCGTCAGTGCAGAGCCTGATGTGAGACTCGATCTCATGAACCGTGAGACCATGACCTGAGCCAAAATCAAGAGTCAGACACTGAACCAACTGCGCCACCCAGGCCCTCCAGAGGTCTCCCTTTTTCTATTCAAAATTGGAAAGGGAATAGCCTCTGAAGTATTGGCAAAGGTGTTTTCAGTTTTATACCCAAATATTCAGTTATACCAAGGATTTCTTGCATTGTTACAGTTACATAATTAAGCACGTATAACATTTCCTTTGGAGTTCTATTCACTCGTCAACATCTTCAGTTTTGAATGCCATACAGAAACCACTAAAAAGAGGAAGCTGTAAAAATGACTGAACAGCAGCCATGTTTAGGTGGCACATAGAAGTTGTAACTAGAGATTTGAGTGGGAAGTATTCTAGAATAAAGTGTAGCCCAGAGATGGGCTTCGGCAGTGCTGTCACCCTTCAGAAATGCAGCCACAATGATTTATCCTGGCATTCCCCCCAGATTACACTGGTATGGCCTCATAAATTTATGTGGCCTTAGAAGAGAGTTTCAGATGATCTTGCTGTTCCCAAGTGAGAATAAAATCTGACACAATGCAGCCTCACTGTGTAATTGAGGAATATTGAGTATGAGGCTATCAGTTCAAAAGGAAGACTGGAGTTCGGAGGGGCAGCCTCATTCCCTGAAAGGTCAAGGTTACTGGGGAGGCAGGAGGGATCTTCTGACTTCAGAGACTTGCTGTTTCTCATTTATTTCAGACACATTTTCCATTGCCGCCGTCGCGTTCTGCCACCATTCAGTCTTGTTCTCGATGTTTTCCCTTTCAAATGGTTTGTTAGAAGGTCTGCAAAATGTTCGTAAATATTACCCCTTACAACAAACAGGGCTTTGAGAGTGTGGTGACAGCTTACCTGAGTTAGTCTTCTTCAAACACAGGCTGTATTACAATTCTCTTCTCTTCTGCTGTTTTTAATCCCCACTCACCCACACAAAGACGCAGATATTAACAGCTTGCCTTTTGTAGTTGATAATTAAGAACAGGATTTTGTGATTGTTTGGGGTGTTGGTGTTACCACCTTGTTCTCTTAACTCATTAGCAGAGATGCGGGTATCTTGTGACTGAGTAATCCTGAAGCGTTCGGTCCTTCAGACATCACCTTACTTGAATGACAGCATTTTCACAAGATCTTCAAGAGGAAAGTAGCCTTTTAGAGAAAATTACTGATTCCAAATGCATTTACATTTTCAGCAGAGGTTCAAAGCATGGTTATGTAGGCGAGTGTCATTTACTTGAGAAAGAGGTTTGCCGATATCAGTACAAGGGAGGCGTTGCCTCCATGTTGGAAATGCAGGCCTCAATTAATGACAGACCGTGTGTTTCCTTGTGATATGGGCAACATTTCTTATGAGGCTCCCATTACAAAGTCCCATCAGTTCATATTACTGTCCGTGTGCAGAAGGGAAAGACCCAAGGAAATTGCCGTTTCTGCTGAGGTAATAGGGCCCTCAGCCCATTTCCTCAGTTGCCCCTTGGTTGTTAATTGAATTTCTGAGATGACAGGTTTGAAGTAATTACATAGAAGTTACCTAGAAATAGTTGCTCAGTAGTTACATTTACGAATACTCATAAAAAATATAACTTTTAAATTCTGCATCATTTTATGTATTCACATAAATGGGAAAGAATAGTCAATGAATCAGTTCCAGGATAAATCATACTACCTCTCATCCCACCACATTCCCATTTCACTAGACATGCATGTAATACATGTGATCGCTTTGATCCAATCCTGTGCACGTTTTTAAAATGACAATTACGCTGTCATTTTGCGAGGTATGATGAACGTGTAAACTTAGCATGCCTCAAATGTATACCGTAAATACAATAGGATCATAAGTGTATGATGATTCTTCTGAGCTTTAATTTATCCTGGTTAGTTTTTAAATCTGCAAAGAGCATATTTTTCTATCAGTATTTTCTAGAGGCATGCCCGTTGGTTGTGTGCTACTGAAGGCTGTCAGTTTCAGGTGGCAATGACCCTGCTTCAGACTAACTGTATGTTCTTGGCTCCTGTGCTAACACATCATCAAGAAAACACGTCTGACTGTGTCCACAGCTCGGTGGATCTGGGAAATCAGTTCTGCACGGTGCAAAGAAACCACCACACTAAATGAAGAGAGCAGATTGCCCAAGGCAGGCACGCAAGGGGCATGTGGTCAGGAAAATGGGAAAAGGGCAGGGCAGCAGGTGCAGGACCAAGGTGCAGGGGGAGTGGGCAGCCTTCGTAAGAAGAGGGGAGCACAGGTGTTGCTCAGGTGGAAGCTGATGTCTCCATGGGCTGGGCTCCCGATTTTCAAAAGACAGTTGAAACGCAGACTGTAGTGGCTGATCGGGTTCCATCATTATCTCTTAACTTATGCCAGGTACTTGTTCCTGCCAGCTCTAAGTTTGGAGTGTTTTTCGTTTTGCTTGTCTTTCCAAAACACACCCACACATGTACACATGCAGGCACGCAACCTGCAAACAGTAAAAGCTTCCTGTTTTCTTGAAGCTAATACATTGGAACCAGTCGGATATATTATCCGTGAATATTGGCGTGAAGTGATGTTTGTTTGGGGACAGAAAACAGATGATTGGCCAGAGCAGCTTTTGTGTGACTTAGAACCCAGCGTCTGACAAAACTTGAGTCCCATAATGAGGAGCACAGAGTTATCCCATGTGTCATCTTCTCCGGAACAAGTTGATTTTCTTAAATGTTGGTGTGATTTAGTGTTTCTTTTTATATTTCTAATAATTTTTAAGAATAAGACTGAAGTCTACAAAATACCAAGATTACTAATTTCTTCTTATAACCAGGACAGCTAGCCTTAAAATAAATTTCCGTTTTTGCCCATGTATCTTCTGCTCTTTGCGACCCACTGTGCCATCTGTAATTGACAGGTGAGAGCAGGCCAAGGAGGGTGAGGACCCAAAGGGGCCGGGGACTCGTGCCACAGTGCACGAGAACATACTCATGCTTTGTGCAAACACAGAAAACCAGGGACGCGGGCAGGAGGGGCTCCCCAGAAATAGTAGGGAAATGTGTGGGCACAAACACAAGACACGCTTCCCAGACCGCGGCTGCCAGGGATTTCTGCGTCCCTGGCCCTCATTTCAGTGTTGACGAGGGAACCAGAACAAGGACCAAGAGAGCCCCCCTCTTCTGGGTGCACCGCTGTGTCTTGCTTCTCTGAAAGCAGAGGCTGCACTGGAAATATGTACAGCTCCTAAAAAAAGAAAATATCCCCTAAGCTGCTTCCTCATTGAATTTGCCCAAAAGGGAAATGAGAAAAGAAGCCCACAGACTAACGTGTCAGTGTGTTCTCAACAAAGGAAGGGATCACAAGTAACGCATAGGATGAACACCTAAGAAGGGGAGGTCAGTTTTGATTCAAAAAGGGGCAGCCCAGCTTCTGCCAAGTCGCTCCCTCTCCCAGAGTGGGAGAGAAGGCGGGGGAAGGTGCCTCAGAATGGAAACTGCCGGGCCTTCAGGCCTGTCCTGGGCTGGAAGAGTTCCCCCAGGACCACTTTCAAAAGAGAACGGCTCATCTGTGGGGAGAATGGAGCACAGGAGGCTGTGAAAACAGGCTGGCTCCCAAGACACGTAGACCAGCCACTTGGACCTCGGGGCGCCCCACGATGCAGGCTGATTTCTCTGACTCTCTCTGTGAACACGTCAGCACCTCCAGAAGGGGAGCCCTTGGCACTGCTTTGGAGGGAGCGTCTGCGCTGTGCTCCTCGCCAAGGAAGGAGGCAGTTTTCGTGCCAGAGACGGGAAGGCCTGAGCAGCAGCTGAATTCCCAGGCCGAGGTGGGTGGGCCCCGGGACTCACTCGCTCAGGGCCCTCTTGCCAGGCTGAGCTCCCAATCCCTGTCCTTTCCAAGGCTCAGAGTGCTCTTTTGATTAGGTCTGCACAGTTTCTGCGTGGACTCTCTGGAAGCACGTTTATTTTGAGATAAATATCCGACAGTACTTCCCAGGGATCTCTCTGGAGCTCTGTTGTCTCAGTGTTGCAACATGGTGGCTTCCCTTATTAAAGAAGAGGCGAGTCTGTCTCCCTGGGAGTGATCAGACTCCAGGATCCCCGCCTCCTGTAACTGTCACTCCTGCTTCTCACCCTTTAGACAAATGCAGAGGCAGTGGCAGAAAGAACCCACTCTCGAAGGATCAGAGGAAAGGAATGCCCCTACTGTGGTGAGCTCTGGGGTCAGCATCCCAGCCCTTCCGTTGCCTGATGAATATCTTTCGCCGAGTTCCTTAGAGTGTCTGAGACCCTTGTATTATCTGCAAAAGAGACTTAAAAGCACTGTCCCCATGAAGTCACATGGAGTAAATAAAACCAGCAGTAAGAGGTAACCAGCAAGTATTTGTCCCCTTGGTCCCCAGCTGGCCCCAAGTCGGCACTGGTGCTGGCAGAGGGCGCTGAAGCCCTGGCGGGGTACCGGCAGCCCTTAGGTTCATTCCTCGGGTGCCGTCTCATCGTTCTGACTGAGTGCTCCTGGCTGGGAGCACAGTGCTGTGCTCTGGGCTGGCTGTGCCTCTCTGTGGGTCTGGGAATCCGTGGAGTCCTCGGGAACCTTTTGACCTGAGGCTTATCTGAAGTTGGGCACCCGTGGACTGCGTGTCCCGTGGCTGGGAGTAGGTGAGTGCAGAGAAAAAGGAGGCAAAATCCAGTGAGGTGTTCCCTCATGGCCTGCGCACAGTAGGGAGCCTCCGGGTCCCCATCAGTCAACAGGGACATATGTGTTCTTCCTCCTCACAACGTATACCTGCCCGGCTACTTGTCAACAGACGGCCGTTGAATGACTCCCGTGTGCGGGGTGCCACAGTAGTATGCTAGGTGGGGAGCAGCGGGGGCAAAGAGAAATAATACACGTGTCTTCCCACCTAGAGGCAGGTCGTGTAAGATTTGAAGGTTTGTAACATATTAGTTCACTCGTCCCTCCCCGCCTCTACGTTACAGAAGCTGAGAAGCAGCCGACCGAGTGCAGAGCCCGGCACCCACACCTGCCTGGGCTTTGGCACTAGTCGCATACGCTGCCACCCTGGGGGCAGGTGCCCACGCCATGCCCTCAGCTCAAAGGGTTTGCCTCCAAATCCATTTGCCCCAATCCAGTACCACCATCCAGGGATGGAATTAAGATACAATTAAACTGTTTCTTCATCATGCTCAGTACTGTTTTCTTCTGGGTCATACTGACATGTGCATCAACGTGGCAGGGCCTTCCAGATTTGTGAATGCCAGCTCAAGTAGGGTTCGGTCTTCTTAAGACTGCATGTGGAGAGCCGGGGTAGGAAGCGAACAGGTGGGGGATGCCGCATTGAGAAGAGCGACTCCAGGTCTTGGTCAAGTTGGCACCCACGTTCATTCAATTATGGTCTCACTTTTGCAAGTGAAGGAAAATGGTCCCGCCGAGGATAAAAAAAAAATGCACGCTGAGTGATTGGGTTGTAGCATTCAACCGAAAGAAGCTAATTAATGATGTCTCAAGCTGCGCGAAGCAGATATTAAACCAAAAGGTCACCCTTCAGCCATCAAAAGATATGCTGCCCTGAAATCTTTTATTGGATGACTAACATATCACAAGTTAATATGGGTTTTCCTGCATGTTTGTTAAAATGAAAGTGGGGGGGGGGTATCAATTTGATACTTCTTGAGTATCAAATTGAGATGTTAGTAAGATTCCATATCACAAACAATTCTCAGCTTTTTCAGTAATGAGTATATTTGTCAAACGAGAGCCCACGGGATGGAAACTCATTGTTTTCACTGGCACAGACCAGCTTGGCATTTGCCACGGCGTTATCTGTCTCCGCAGTGAAATTCCTCAGATGGCTCCACAGTCAGCTCGGGTCTTACGCACCTGTACTCCACTGTGCTGGCCACGGGGGTGCAGGATGACTTGGAAATGACTGCCCTTGAGTTTGTACCCCACTTAATCAAAGCCTGCAAATAAACACACAATTTCAATATAGGGTAGCAAGTGGGGGGAGGGGGCTCTCCTGGAGGAGCCACCCTTAAGAGGCATGACACACACCCCCGCCACCCCCACCACCACCACCACCCCCCCCCCCCCCCGCCCCGGGCAGACTGAAGAGAGGGCTGGGGACAGTGACAGGGCCTCAGGGCCTCTGTGTGAGGAGCCCTGAGCGTCTGAGTGCGGAAACTGATGGATAGACTCCTGGCATCAGAGACCCCTTAAAAGAGAGTTTGCTGAAGTAGGACCAAAAGGAGGAGCTATAAAAAAAACCCTGCCCTCAGGAATAAAAGCCAGCAGCTAAATCCCTTCCCAGACTGGAGGACTGAGTCTCACTGTGGGGACTTCGTTTTATTTGCCACTCTCCCTGCTTGTTAAATGACTTGTCCCGTCAGGATCCTGTTGTGTTTGGCTGTAAACTCGTCAGGAGGCGCCTCTGTGAAGGCAGCGAGGCAAGAGAAGCCAGAAAGGCTGTGCCCCATAGGCCAGCGGGCGGGCGAGGGCAGGCGGGAGAAGCGCCCTGAGGGCCAGAGGAGATGGGAAGGCCGCTGAAGGAGAAAGAAGCAGCCTCAAGTTCCTGCAGAGGGGCCAGGGAAGAGAGAGAGATGTGCGGGGGAGAAAGGGAAGACTGCAGCGTCTAGCAGAGGGTGGATACAGTTTGGGTGCCCGCTGAGTAGGAGCTGTGAGGAGACGCTCCGTCAGTAGGGAAGAAGGCCAGCAGTGGGCTGCGGGGCTGGATCCCCGCCTGTAAGGAGCGCTGCTTCTCAGTCTTCAGAGACGTGACAGCGAGGACATGCAGGAGGGGTGCCAGGGGGAACGGCCGGTATGAAGGCACCTGCCCAGAGGCAAGGCGGGCCTGGAGTGCACAGGGACGGTGGGCTGGGTCACTGACTTTTCACTGAGTGAGGGAGCAGAGCTGAGGAGGGAAGGCCAGTTGGCTCTGAGCAGAGGTGATGAACTGTAAAGCCCAAACGTGGGGCATTGAGGACCCTTAGAAAATAGACTCCATAGGGAGTCTACAAACTTGAAAGCTCTTGTGTCCGTCCTCCCCCTGGTACCTAGTCACCAGTGAGAAAAGAGCAGCCGGGTTACCACAAGCTCCTTGAGAATTTAGTGATGGAGGGGTGTGCAGTGACACTTTTAGACAAAGTGGTTCTAAATCTGAGTGGCTCCTGATCGAGTTTTGAAAGCCATTCCTTGTGTCTGTAGTAAGCGCAGACAGTTCCTACTTCCCTGATACATGCATTTATTCATTCAGTCATTTATTCACCAACGCTGCAGCCACTGAGCGTCCCCCGTTCCACTGTGTGCCAGACCAACGTACAGCTCCAGTGTCACGGCCAGTAATCCGTGACGCCAACACCGGAGCCCGGGCAGCCGTCTCCAGCAGCACTCCCCCACCCAAGTGGGCTGTGTTTAATCTCAGGTCTTCTGTCTTCCCCCTCTCTCAGGGTTGTCGGTTGCCGGGGGCTGGGTGGGATGCAGGCTGCCTGGAGCTTCATCGTCATCGCGTCAACATGAGTCACGTTAACTCCATTCAGCCACCCAGCCCTTCCTGCACCAAGTGTGGATCTTGAGAGACGCCATGAGTCATCACTCTTCCAGACTGCACCGTCCAATAGAAATACAACACTAGCCACGTGCGAGCTGCAAGTTTTCTAGTAGCCACATTTAAAATAACAAAAGGAACAAGGAAAGTTAATTTTGGATGCCATTTTATTTAACCCATATCCGAAGTATCATTTCAACATGTAAATCAAGATTACAAAAAAAAAAAAAAAACGAAGGACGGATTTTACATTCTTTTTTTTTGGTACTAAGTCATCAAAATCCAGGACATGTGCACTTACAGCGCATCTCAGTTTGCACTGTCCACATCTTATGTATTGCATGGCCACATGTGGCCAGTGGCTGCTTTGCAGACAGTACACAGATCTAGAACATGCAGGGTTCTTCATCCTCCTGATTCTGTCGATAAGGCCACTGGGAAGTCCCTAACAATCTCTGACATTTCTGTGCTTTGTCTCCCACATTCATGTAA
The DNA here is from genome assembly GCF_023721935.1 of Panthera uncia. Lineage (NCBI taxonomy): Eukaryota > Metazoa > Chordata > Mammalia > Carnivora > Felidae > Panthera > Panthera uncia. The sequence continues at coordinate 55,444,427 of NW_026057586.1, read as the reverse complement.
AACCAATACAGAAGAAACGGGTTTGTGATGAGGGAGGACTAATAACCACAATCCTAAAGCACTCTGCAGATAAAAATGTATGGATTCCAAATAACATGGTTATGAAGAAGTAGAACGTGGGTCAGCAGACCAATCGCCCCACTTGTTTTAGTAGTAATGTAAGTCACGGTTAGGAACCAGCAGTGGGCCAAGTTCCCGCTGGGAACTGAATGCCTGTTCGGGTGTGTTCCCACACAGCAGGGATGGCATGGTTGTCTCACCAATGGTGTTCGGGATCCCCTTGTTCTGCTTTTCACTTTCATTTTGGGGAAACTGGGAGGTAAGAAAATAGAAATGAGAAAGGATTGAGTGAGTCAAACCCCATTAAAATCAGGAGGAGACGAGGTAGCATAGAAATGAGGGCTCCAAGCATGTTAAGAACAGAGACCTAGAAACAAAGGGATCACGGGAAGAAAAAATGTTGCAAACTGTCAAGCCCCTTTTGAGCATTTCCTTGCTCCTCCAGGAGCAGCCACTCCTGGAGCTCGGTGCTGCAGACGGAGTAACTTCTCAGTGAGTGCTGGGTACACTGAGGAAAGTCAGTCCAGGACTGTCACGGATTATGCAGTAGGCCAGAGAAAAGGTAATCAGATATGGGGACCCTTGGCAATTTTTTTTTTTTTTTTTTTGCTTCCTCCTTTTTGGAACAGAGAACACAATAGAATCGCTACCCCTTTCACTGAAGAGAAGGTTGCTTGTGAAATGGGTCTCTGATTTTAGTGGGATTAAAAATAACCTGAGACCCAGCCATGCAGCCTCTGGTTACCATTTATGACTCACTTGCTACCGTTTTGTTGTGTGCACTTTTGTGAAGAAACAGCCATATTTTTAAAGAACATTTCCATAAAGGATTTTTCTCCCTTTGTGGGGGTAGAGCAGAAGTTGGAAGAACCAGAGGGGCAGAGAAGAAATCAGGGACCTACTTTCACGTTATTTTTCAGATGAATTAAAAACCTTTTGTCTCTAAATCCTCCAGACTTTGTTTAAGTCCGTGGAATGGGGAGGCAGACCGTGCTCGTACACCACAGTCATGCGTCTGTTTGATCATTTCACCCGAGAGGCAGCCCCTGAGTCACACAGCATCCACAACCGGCCTGAGCTGGCTGTCCCCGTGGACTGGGAGAAGAGGGCCTGTGCCCAGCGAGGGTTTTCCCATTGCAGAGCAGAGAGACTCTGGTCTCCTCGGGGAGTCCATTGGAGTCGAACCATTTACTGCCTCTGCAAGAAAAGTAATGACTTAACGTTTTTGGAGATGGGATTATTTTCTCCTCTCTGAGTGGATGCCGATCCATGGCCAAGTTCCCTGGTACGCTACTTAGGGCGTCCCGTATCCTGGCGCTGGACACACACGGCTGAACCCCCTGGCCATGGGAACGGGCGATGCTCCAAACCTTGAAGCGACTTGACTGGAATCCTTAAGCCCATCATTATAAATTTTTTAAGTTCAAAACACCCAAAAGAAACACCGAGAGAAAAACAGAGGCAAAAAAAACCTCTTCCAAACTATTCTACAAATGGCAAACCACGGAGGTGACAGATATCACGTGCTCTGTTTTCTGGAAAAGGAAAGACATTTTAAATGTAGGGATATCTTTCCCTATTGTCACTCACTCATTGGTGTTAAAGGCAAAGCCAGGATTACGCATGCATTTCCTTTTCTGGTGCAAAAGGCATTTTGATTAATTAAAATCTTAAAACCTGTAAGTAGGGGGGCTGCTTTCGCAGGCTGAGTTTTCTTGGCTGACCTTTAGGGGAGCTGGCTGGGAATCACTGCTGCAGGGAGGCCGTGTAACTGGGAAGCAGCCCATATCCCTCCGCTGTGTTAGGTGGACAGTGGGTTGGATGTCGGGCCTGAGGAATGAAGTCCGTAAGTTACCCGGTTAGAAAGACCCTTTGTGTCCCCTGTTCATGGCGGGCATCCTCTTCGAATCTAGATGGCTCTGCTTACTCCAAGAGCCCCAAGACCGAATGACCTGATCCTTTTCATTTGATAATAGTTTCTGAAGACAGCATATACTTTCATCATAGGCTTACGCTTTTTAATTTATTAGCAACCATTCAGGGAGTATCTATCTAATATGACATGAGCTGTGCTGGGCTTGGTAAAAAGTTAAAATCAGCATGTTCACATTTGATAAAAATGTATGCAGATTTTTAAGTGGATATTTTCAAAAGTCTAATTTTATGCGCGGAATTTAAAATAATGCAAATCATCCCACATTTTAAAAGTCTGTCAAGAGCCACATAATTTCAAAGCTGGCAGGCTGCACGCATTTTAACCATGTTACCCTGTTGCTGCACATTGGCACCAGCCTGCCTGGGCAACAGATGCCCTACCCAGCATCACCGGTGGCCAGGGATCCCACACTCATCGCCTTCCAGCGGGATTCTGCACGTGATCTTCATGACCACTACTCTGTCCTTTCAGGACCACTTGGGTGTGAAATCAGAACATGGCCTGGAGATCCTGGGTTTCAGCTGAATTTCAGCTTTCATAGGTTTTAGGCATATCCAGCCATGCGGGCTTTGGAAATTTTATATGTCTGAACATTCACTATTGTTAGAACTTAAAAAATCTTTACATCTTATGTTTAAAAACAAAATTCGGTCAGTTAAGCATCCAATTCTTGATTTTGGCTCAAGTCATGATCTCACACTTTGTGAAATCGAGCCCCGAGTTGGGCTCCATTCTGACAGCACAGAGCCTGCTTGGGATTCTCTCTCCCTCTCTTCTCTCTCTGCCCCTCCCCCACTTGTGCACACACATGCACACACACGCACACACTCCCTCCCTCTCTCTGTCTCTCTCTCTCAAATTAAACATTTAAATTTTGTTTTTAATTAAAAACTTTAAAAATAAAAATGGGCACCTGGGTGGATCAGTCAGTTGCATCCAACTTCAGGTCAGGTCATGATTTCCCAGTTCGTGAGTTTGAGCCCTGTGTCAGGCTCTGTGATGACAGTTCAGAGCCTGAAGCCTGCTTCAGATTCTGTGTCTCCCTCTCTTTCTGCCCGTCCCCTGCTCTCTCTCACTCTCTCTCTCAAAAATAAAATAAACATTAAAATTTTTTAAATAAATAAACAACAGAAAATCCAAAATTCAACTTTAAGTTTTAAAGATCTTATTGGCTTTATTCAGCAATTTGTGAACTGGGCAGCTTCCCATCCAGCAGATAGAAAGGAGCTCCAAAGGGCTGTACAAAGTGGGAGATTTTTATAGGCAGAAGGGGGCAGGGACAAGCAAAGACAGACTGTTTCAGGTAAAGTCACCTTTGTTTGGGGGATGGCAGGGATGTGTCAGGCAGATTACCTCACCAGGAGATTCCAGACTGACTGGTTGAGATTATATTCCTGGGAGAGGTGGAAACTAGGAAACTAGGAAATTAGGTTCGGTATGAACTCTTGGTTTGCTGATGTGGGCCTGACCGCAAGCAACTCCATTTGAGCTTGTCTCTTTTATCACACTTGTAACAGTAATGTAATATCTGACATGATTTGAATATTCATTATACTCCAGAAGCTGTTCTAATTCCAACAACTCAGTGGGATGTCAGTGTTATCATTACCCCAATTAAAAAACCTTGCTACATAGGAGCTGAGTATCTCATCCAAGGTCGCTCAGCAACTGTGTGGGGACCAGGTTTCACCACTAAGCAAGCTGATGTGGACCCTTCCCTTCCCCCACCCCCACCGTGCCGCAGTCCTCTGAGGCAAGCCCATCCCAGCATTCTCTCAGCTAGACATGAAGATCTCATCCCAAAATCATCAGCTTTAAAGAAATTGGACCTGGAAAATGGTAAAAGAAGGCAAAACAACCACCATAAAACACTCTCCAAAATGTATCCTCTGTCTTCTGTTACTACTGGAAAATTAGTCTTGGATTGTGTTAACTTGAGATAATGCATCATCCCTTCATAGAGCTTCAATCCTGACCTCAGGGAGCTTACAGTCAAGTTTAAAGTAGCACTCAACCACTTAACGACTAGTTACAGCATGCTGGGGACCACACTATGGCCTTATGCACATTTCCCTTGCCCCTCCTGCCAGCTCTGGGTGGTACGTGGTACGCGTTCCCAATTCCAGTTGTATCTTGGAGTTGGCAGACTGGTTCTTCCAAACTCCCTGCTCACAGACTCCCTCCCTAACCTAACTCTTGTCTTTTTGAGCAGGAAGGCTCAACTGTCAGTCTTCCCATTTCATTTTGTAAAGTTGATAAGAGTAGAATATTATTTGTGCTTAGCATGTAACTGGTTCTGGCAAGCATTCCCCAAAACGTGAGGTTGTAGGTACACAGACAGGAGCCCTTTATACCCATGGAAACTCCAAGCCGGTTGGGGGAGTGGGCACCCCAGCAAGATGGTTGCAGACCTGTCCCCACTGCCATGGCACGACTCACTTTGTGCCACAGAACCTATTCTCCACTGAGTTCTGTTCATCCTTCGAGAAATTTGGCTTTCACCTCCCTTCAATCAAATAGTTTGATCTAATACGGACACAGTTAACTGAATTCAAAAGCCATAGACAGCATAAAGCCTCCTGAGTTCAAGTGCGTAAGATACAGCTGGAGCTCTCTACCTTTCATTGTAACCTGTGGACCATCTTATTTCTTGAGCTGACCGATGGCTCCTGTCTCCCAGGGCCCAGAGCCATGAGAGGCAGCATACCAAGGAGCCCCAGGGCTGGTCAGTGCTGGCAACCACACATTAGATGTATTTCCAAGGGGACCCCTTGGCTCCCAAGGCAATTTGCTTCCAAAATTACAGTGTGGAAAATTTTCTTGCTTGGGAGCACAGTGGTTCTTTTACATTTTTAATGCCTTCAGCTTTTATTTGTGAATCACAGGAATCTAATCACCATCACTCAACACCTTTGCACCTCCGAAATATAAGGCTCGTTAATTGTGTCTTCTCAGAGTCCTATACATTTTGGAAACTATACATGATTGATTTACCCAGGGCATGGGTTTTGAGATATAGATGTGATTTTTTATTTTTTTTTAAGTCCACGCTATTTCAGCGAAAACAACCAATTGATTGATGCAGTGATTCTTTTCCAGAATAAAGCCCAGCTTTGGCTCAGGTCTTAATCCCTCTAAACACATAGCTTTAACTCTTTGGTTCCCAGGAAAGCCCTCAGTGACTGTGTGGCTTTGACTGCAGACTTGTTCTGGGATGTTTCTGCCATGGGTTTTCAGGGCTGGTTTGGTCCATGCTCCTTGTCCAACCTGACACCTTCATTAAAGAACATTCACGTTTGTAAACATACTGGCTTTTCAAAGAAGGTGTGAAGTTTCCCTTCAGAGCCGGCAGCCGTACTTACTGTTGGCTGGACTACATGGAGGGAGATAACCTATTTACATACTAAAAAGGTCAGTGTTGGACAATCAGCATTTAGAGATGAACTTGCTGCCTCTTGCAACTGGAGCATAAGAATTTGGGAGAAGGCCGCAGTTTCGCCGCCTCTTTATCTGTGTAGACAGCAAGCGTTGGTAACTGTGTAGGATGTCTGTGCCAAGCAGTCAGGGTGGTGACAGATGGGCTCCTTCTAGCCTGGAACCTCTTGACTACTAACGGGTGTGACTGTGTGACCATGCATGGTACAGGTCAGCCTCACCTACTAAAAACTGTAATTAATTTGAGGTAGAAGTGTTTGCATAATAGCTTTTCAGACTCTGTTAGTAAAAGACAAACCATCATAATAGACTTTACATCGCGTGGCTCCTGCTTACTTAACTTGTCATTTGCATCGGGAAAGGTAGACTTTTAGAAGGCTTACAGCATTTTGTGTGTGTGGTCTTCCTTTTCAAAGTATCTTAAAAATATCAACGGGTTTATTTTGCTAATGTGTGTTGAAAGTGCCTTTTCAAATGACATCGTAAAGGCACGTGTGTTCTCCAAAATCTCTGGGATGATTTTGCTCCGCATCCATTTATAAATTCAAAGCAAATAATTAGAGGATTGAGATCTCTGCCTCTATCTACATGTTGGGATATAACATAAGAGTAAAGTCACTCCTGAAGGTGGAACACCAGTTCCTTAAGCCTGGGGAGAAGGAAGAGGCAGAAGTGAGGTCTTACCCGTTACTGATAGTCTTGAGCAAGCAAGCAGCGCCACCCTTCGTGTCCCGGAACACGGCTCATTCAGAGCTTTTTCTCTGAAGAGAGAGCGCCCATTTAAGAGCACCTGGGTCAGGGTATACACATCGCAGTGCGGCCGCTTTCCGCAAGTCCCGAGAGATCGTCGTGTCCTGCGGGGAGCTATCTCGGCAGCTGCCACCCAGATTCTCACGGGGACCCTGAGCCGCATTCCATGTTCAGTGTCCCCCAGGGGACTTATGAAGCCAGATGTGGACCTGGGCTCGTTGTGTCTTTGGAGCCATGGGAGGCGGCCGCCAGGAAGAAGTCGCTGTTTGTGTGCACACACATCCCAGAGGGGTCGGTGTGCAGATGCAGTTAATAGCCACACTCCGTGAGGCTCTGTGCTTCCTCTGACTCCTGATATAGGGAGAGAGAGGCCAGTGGCAGTGACAGGCTAACTCTTGGTTGGCATCAAGCAGTGTCTCGTAGATATTATTTGACCTTGCTTAGCAAATAGCCAGAGTCACCTGGGCCTTATATAAGGTCCATTTCTCACGACAGTTGTGTTGAAACTGGCATGGGCCGAGCTTGGGGACTCCTCCCGGCGATGATGCCAAGCGACAGGAATGCCAGGGTCCCCACTGAGCCTGCGCTTGTCCTATCCTGACTCTGGGCCCCCCAGGCGGAGGGGCTGACCCAGGCGGCGCTCTGTGTGCGGCTCACTCCCCGCCTCTCTTTCAGAATATTCCGCTGAGCAGACACAGCAGGCGCTGCACCAGTCCGTCTTCATGTCCTCCATGTCGGCCCACCCCTTCCGGGACCTTCCACTCGGCAGGGAGCAGCACTGCAAGTTGCTTCCAGGCGTGGCCAACATCCAGGCAGGCGAGGTGGCCCGGTGGACAGTGGACGAGGTGAGCGGGGCTGCTCTGGGGCCTGGAGGGAGCGTGCCAGGCTGCTGAGGGTTTTTCCTAGGCGCTGAATCCGCTGCAGCAAATCTAAGATCCACACTTAAGGGAGAAGGCGGGCATGATTTGGAGAGAGTGAGGAAAGCCCAGTTGGTTTGGGCCTCTCCCCCGAGGTATCCCAGAACCACCTCTGTTCCCCACCACCATCGGCCCAAGCCTCCGGTCCCACATCACAGATTTACTTTACGGAAGCACACGTGTATAAGCATCTTAGGCTTGCACCCTGGCATCCTGTCTGGGGAGCCCCCGCCCCCGGGATGTTCTGTTCTGTGCTGAGGGGCACCTGGAGGGCCCCAGAGGATTCACTTGTTCTCATTACTGAGCAGTTGTGTGCTGCCCATTTGTCTACTTGAAGCCACAGATGATCGGTTAGCCTTAGGTTGGTTTTTAAAGTGAATTAGATCACAACATTGCATAAGATGCGGTACACATGGGAAAATTGATCCAACTTTAATATAAATGTTCCTTACAATGTTGCTTTTTAATAAGGATCAGGTAAGTCTCATTGCTTGCTGTGATGCTGCAGAAATGCTTCATATGTAAAGCAGTTTTCTTTTAAGGAATACACTCTCTGACATTTCTCTTAATAAAGGTATTATTTCCACTAGTCAGGCCTTAATTAATTTTTTTTTAAATGAAGGAAAACCGTGGGTCGCTCTGAGGACAAGATAACGGTAGAGCTGGAGTGAAGTTAGTCACAGAATGTTCACTGAGCACTTTCTGCAATCAGCTCGACTTAACCTTGGCTTCGGCTTTCCTTCGCAGCCTCAGACGAGGCGCAGGTGGCAAAGGCCGTGCGGAGGCTGAGGTTTGGGGCAACGCTGCTCCCTCCACCTCCTCCCGGGCACCTCACAAAACCCACCTGGAGCAGCGGGGGCTTTCCCCAGCACACCCCGCCGCCCCACCTCTCCTTCCGATCCCTCCAGTGCCCCCGTGGCACTGGTAACGGAGAGTTGACCGAATATGCCAGCCGGTGGCGACTAAACGTGGTCCCGTTCCTTAAAGAGTATGCGGGGTCTGCCCCCCTGCCCCTTGCTGATGACCTTTTACTGGTTTACAAAGCGTGCAGCAGCTTCACGACCAAGCCAACTAAGTCAAAACCTATCGTGTCTGTGATCCAGTCGTGTGCGGCTTTGGCCTTGTAACAGCCCTGCACGTGATGGGGAGCTCCCCTGACAGCTCGGCGGCAATCCCTGGTTCCTGACTTTCAAGCCATTCACTAGGTTGTACCACGTTTTAAGTTAGAGTGACAGTGGCTTCTCTTCCCTCGCCTCATTGCCGTTGTGCCGAGGCCGATGTCCCGGGGAGGGCAGCCACCCGCATCCAGCCCCGGCCCCACGTTCACAGAGCAGCCAAGACACGCCAGTGGGTGACCACGGAAGAGACACCTTGGGTGTGAGCTCTGGGTGTGTCTGTGCCTACCTTGACACGATCCCGGCTCCCCAAACGGAGTCCTCGGCTGCGCGGGCCTTAGAACCTGCGTGGGCCGTCCTCCCTGCCCACGCGCCCCTCGAGCTTCTCCCGCGCTGGGCTGCAGCCCCCACGTGGGGTCCTCACACTGGCACGCTTTATACCCCTGCCCCAGGTAGCCCCTCCTACTCTGCCAGCCAGCGGCGCAGTGCTCACCTCCTGCAGGAGCCTCTCCGCACCCCCCTTTTCCTCAGAGAATCTTCTGTCACTGACCTATGCTCACTTGTCCGACCCTTGACCAGATGAGTAGAGACCTTATTCCACTCACTTGATATGTATCTTGAGAACGTCTCACTATACCTGGCAGTTAGTAGATAAGCCAGTAATGTTTGTTGAATGAATGTTGAAGGACAAAGGCATCATAGGCTGGATTTTGAAACAGAAGTGGAACATATCCAAGGGGAGAAAAGAAGGGAGACCATTCCAGTCACAAGGAAAGACGGAAGGTTGCATGGAAGTATGACGTGTGCACAGATAGCATATGTACAGCGAGCGCATCCTTTACTAACATTGATGATGCTATTAACACTATGAAGGTACTGATAGTGAGACAAGGACTCTTATTTTGCCCATTTTACAGACAGGGAAATTGAGGCACCTAGAGACTAAGTCACTTCTCAGGGCCCCACAGGCAGAGCCAGGTCCTAAGCTGACGTCTTACCCACCAAGCACCCTGCGGACCTGGGGCACAGACAGAAGAGCCCTGGGATGGGGAAGGTGCGCCCGGTGTGAGGCCGGGCACTGGCAGTACGAGCTGCCTGAGGTTCTCATGCAGAAAATCACCTGTGAAGATGGTGCTTCGGAGGCATGAGAATCACACTCACCTGCGGAAGGAGGAAGCGTGCGAAGGGGCGGAGGAGAAGGACCAACCAGCGGGCACCGCCACGCTCCTGGTGTAGAATCATCTGGTCCTGCGCCGGGAGCTGCCATGGGCAAAACCACCCAGAGTCAGCAGACGTTTTAAAGTCGAAAGCCGTAACACAACACAGTGAAATAGATCAGCTATTGAAGGTGAAGAAGTGAAATGAGCCAAATGTGATTCCATTTGTAGACGCAGCACCACACGGTTTAGGACTTGGGATGGCAGTATGTGAGCTACACGGTCCGTAGAATTCACCTGAATGAAGGGGAAAGCAGTGGTGCCATCAAACGAAATGAAACTTTGGGAGAGAGACCCCGTCTTTTTTGAGTGAGAGGTCCCTGCAGATTCCATTACAGCAGTGGATGTGCGACAACCATTCCCGGGGGCGGAAATACCGGATGAGGTGTCAGTAATGGATGGGGGGGGTGGGGCCCGCTGAGGAAGCCCTCACGGAAGGCGTGATCATCCAAGGAGAGCCGTCAAGGATGGAGGTCAGTGGGGACGACGGTGGTGGAGCAAGTCCACGGAAGAGAAGTGTCAGGGGCGGCAGGTGGTGAGTGTTCCATTCAGCAGGGCACAGACAGCAGATGTAGCTGGGGGCTCCTGGCTGGGGCTGTGGAATTGGGCTTTGGGGAATCTGGAAAAAATGTGTACAATATGTGTATTTCTTGTCCTTAAGAGGAGCGCCAGAGCTTTTATTAACGTCTCAAGGGGACCATCATCCAAAGAGAACAGAACCTCCGTTCTAGGAAAATTAAGCAGTGACTGGGAAGTTTATGGGACCTCAGATCTGACGAGTCCCAAGTCTGGCACTGAAGGAAAGCGAGGGGGTGGAGTGATGAGAGGCAGTAGTGGTCACAGGGCAAGTCTCAGCAGGATAGGGGAGCCTCAAAAGGGAGGGTCTTGCTGTGGGGGAGACCGAGGGTGCCATCAATGATTATTAGGAGGGCAAGGTCACAGTTCCCGAGTTCTCGTAATGGATATACATGGAGCCCCAGCCTTCTGTTGCTGAAAGAGGCCTTAGAACTTTCTATGTTAAAAGTAAAACCATCCGTAAGGCTGTGTTCATAAAGTGCTTCTGTCGTGATGCTTCTGTACCCATGACTTCCCTCGGGGATGCATTCCAGAGAAACCACTTGGCTTATCTCCTAATGCATAATATATCATAATCTTGAAATCTCCCTAACCAAATGCTCGTGAGGACAAGGACCACATCCTAAATTTCTTTCTGTATTCTCACGCTCTTGTAGCACGTTTCCCAGAACAAAATAGGGTCTCAAGAAGAATCTTGGGTGGATTGACAGTGGGCTTCGTGACGGTTCTGTTTGTATCTTTGAAAATAAGGCAACTCTCCGATGAGGTTCGCTTCGGGGGCATTCCAGTGAGTTCCAACAATAGAGGTTGTGACTATTTTAGACACCACATTAGAAATGGGATAGGGCAGTGAAGATTTGAAAAGTCAGTACAGGGTAAGAGGAGACAAAGGGGGGTGCTATCCTTTTGTGTTTTGTTCTCGTTAGGCAAAGTATTGGAGAGGAACCACGGGAGCCTGAGTCAGGATACATTGAAAACAGACTTGTGTCCTTGTGTTAAGGAACATTCAGGGAGACTCAAGGCAGGAGTCTGCCTGTGGCAGAAAATGAAGAGCAAGAACGTTCCCTTTCGTCTGCTGTCCTGGCCTGGGAAGGAAGACCTCCTTCTCCTCGCTGCATCATGTTACTTGTGAAGAGAAGCCAGCACAGGGCCTTGGTGACGTGGCCCAGAGCAAGGGAGCTGACTTTTAACTCCTTTGTCACTGTGGCTGTTTCTTCCAGAGCCGTGTTTACAGAAACACGGGTAGGCTATGAAGTCAATGTGGTGCTTCTAGAATGAAAGACCATATATTGTAGTAAGGGTTATTATTTTGTGAAACCTTTGTTAGAAACATCTGGGTCTATGCAAACACTCGAGTTATGGTCAGTGTGATGTGTATTTCTGACTGTGGGCCATGGCAATATTCTGTAAAAGAGTAAAAGCGCTTAAGAGTAGGAACCAAAATATCTTTATGTCTCTTTATGTCATTGTAGTAAAGTATCTTGTGCAGAGTAGGTGTCTGAGCGAATAAATGGGAGGTGTATTTTGTGAAGAACCCTCCTACCAGGTGTGCGTGGTCACGGGAGGGCAGGAGGTGAGGTCGTGTGCCCCTTAGAGCCACAGGTGCGGTTCATGTATGCTTGGTGCACACATGGGCACTTTTATTCCTTATGTGCAAAAATGCTTTTTAAAGCAGCTCATATAAATCGCCATAGCCTCAACCAAGTGCTCCCTAAATGTCCATTAAGTTTAAAAGATGGCGGTCGCTTTAAAAGCAATCTTTAAACAGGAGGGAGTGTTTTGAAAAATTCAGGATACTGCTAACTAAGCATAGCAGCCTTATACAATCGGGCCCTTAAAAAAGGGCAAATAACAGATTCCACTGTTAAAAAATGAGACCCGGGCTGGAAGCATGGTCCCCAGTGGACTTGGAGCCAGTGCAGTCAGGCACACAGCTACAGGCTCAGCAAGATAGAGAACACCACCGTTTGGAAAGATTTAAGGGAGCAGCAGCCCCACTGAAGGAAACAGGCCTGCTGAGCTCCAAGAGGATGCCAGGAAAAGTAGGTCGCCGGGGGAAGTAAGTTGGGGAAAGTAATGGGCTCATCTGAGAGCTGGCACAGGGTCATCTTTCTTAGTCTTTCCCAACTGCTCTGTCATCCGCAGAACTCACCTACTCCCTGTCCTTCCAAAACAAAGCCAGGGCTTTCGCTGAGGGACGCCTCGCTCCTGAGAACAAGGAATGAGGTTCCTTGAGGAATGAGAAGGAGGTCCCTTGGGGAACCAAGCGCCAGTCAGCCTCCACACCAGGTGGGCTTCTTGGGGCCAAGGCGGAGGGCGACCGCCCCCAGGCTCCAACAGTAGCGCATTCACCTTAGAAAAGCAGCCGCGTCCACACAACCATCTTGGGTGCAGGCAAATAGATGGTAGTTTCCTATTTCATGGAGTTCACGCTCATCTGAATAGTTCACGTTTGCCCAATAGGTAAACACATTTTTAAGGGGAGCATGTGAGGGAAACTTTCTGAGAGTACTCTTTGGTTTGTTAGATAGCTCACCACTTTACATTTAAAGTTTGTAGCAAAATGGGCTTTCTATTAAAGCTCAAAATATAATTTATTCTTAGAGTGAATAAATACTAACAGTACTGAATAATGACACTGAATAATGATCAAGGCCTTTGGATATTTTTAAATTCTGGCCAGAGAAGTCGGCCTCAGTAGATTTCATGGAACTGGTTTTTGACTTTGGAGAAGGACAGATTGAATAGAATCACAGTCTCTTTCCAAAGAGGCAGAGGATTCCAGACATGTGGTGAGGGAGTGGGGCCGTGGCCACCCTGCCGCCTGAGGCCCTAGGGAGGTAGTGCAGGGAGGGGTCGCGACGGGGCCCAGCTGAGGGCCACTCGGCTTCCCCTTTGCTCCTCTTTGCCCTGACAAGTTATTTATTCCTGTTAAAAAAAATCCAGTCTAGGGGCGCCTGGGTGGCTCAGTCAGTTAAGCATCCGTCTTCAGCTCAGGTCATGGTCTCGCGGTCTGTGAGTTTGAGCCCCACGTCGGACTCTGTGCTGACAGCTCAGAGCCTGGAGCCTGCTTTGGATTCTATATCTCCCTCTCTCTCTACCCCTCTCCTGCTCACACTCTGTCTCTCTCAAAAATAAATAAACATTAAAAAAAAAAAAGTTAAAAAAAAATCCAGTCCACCTTTGACACGGACAGTGGTTGCTTGGCTAACAATGCTGAGGAGGGGGGAATGTGATTCTTTTCCCATTTTCCCAGCAAAGGACATTTTAACGGATGCAAACCATCAAAGCAACACACACTTCTGCCATGAACAGAAGTTTGTGGAACGTGTGTTTTAAAAAGATCCTCTCTCAAAGCACTTCACTGTGGAGAGCCAGGCTCCCTACTGCTGGCAGGGCTTTCCCACAGGAGCTGGTGACTGAGATACAACAAAATGTGTATCTGTCGCTAATTCCTACTCCTGCTTCTTTATGTTTAATTTTCCTGCCTTGACCTTCTGCCCCTTTCCCTGTGGAAGAACCATCTCAGGAAAACCTTCCTTTTAGAGCCATGGCTTTGTTTTTTTTTTTAAGTTTATTTATTTATTTTGCATTGGGGGGTAGAGAGAGAGAGAGAGCACGGGAGGGGCAGAGAGAGGGAGAGAGAGAGAATCCCAAGCAGGCTTTGCACTGTCAGTGCAGAGCCCGACACGGGGCTTGAATTCACAAACCGTGAGATCATGACCTGAGCCAAAACTAAGAGTCAGAGGCTTAACTGACTGAGCCACCCAGCCGCCCCTAGAGCTGTGGTTTTTAACAGGTAGATGTGGGCCACGTCTGGACGCATTTCTGGTTGTCACAGCGTGGGGGTGGGGGTGCAACTGGCACCCGGCAGGTGGAGGCCAGGCTTGCTGCTAAACACCCTGCAACACACAGGATGGCCCCACAGCAAAGAATGATCAGTCCCCACCAGTCAGTAGCGCTGGCCTGGAGAAAGCCGCTCTTCAGCACTTTGCCTGGACCCGGCTCCGACTCCTTTTGCCCCACACCCAGCCTGCAGGCAGATCTCTGGATTCTCCCTCTGCGGCGCCACCTGCCTGAACTCTGTGCTCTGCCCCGTGTGGAGCCCCCAGGCCCCCAGTGCCTCCCAGCTGATGTCCTGCCCAGTCCATCCAACACTGCCAGATCCTTTCTCAAGCCTTCTCTTGCACCGGGGTCCTCAGCCCCACCTGCAGATGAGAGTCAACCAGGGAATCTGAAAATGTATGCCCCACGCTTGGGTCCCGCCCAGCTTGGCTAATTTGGAGTCTGTGTGTCCTGAGGCTGGCCATCATTTGTGTTTGAAGCTCTCTGGATGATCCCGAGGTGTGGCCACGATGGAGAACCCCCACTCCAGGGCTCCCTGCAGCTGGCAGGTAGAAGTGCAAACCCACACCAGAAGCCACACGGCCGCCACCTCACCCCCACCCACCCCTGTCCCCATGTCTCCCCTTCTGCTCGGCATTTCTAGCCAAACTGGACTCCTCACTGCTCAGAACATGTGCACCGTGCCTCTCGCTTTCGGCCTTGACCCTGAGGCTCTGTGCCGAGAAAGTGTTCTCTGCTTGTCCACCCCGAATCGCCCCGGGGTAGAAACACTGCCACCCAACAGTGCCTGTCTCAGCTTCCACCTCCCTCATCACACCTCTTCTGAGTTCCCATCTGAGATGCCATCTGTCCCTGCCAGGAACCCATAGCCTTTCCACCTCGCCTCTGGAACTTAGCGCATTTGAGCATGTATCAGTGTGAGTAGTAAGCCGTCCTTACTTGCCACTTTCCATCTATCCTCCCACCTCTGATCGAACCATAAACTCATTGGATGTTCACGCTGGACCTGCTCACTGGTCCTGCCCTCCCAGCACCCAGCAGAGGCCTCACGCCTAGCTGAGCTCGGGGTGTACTTGACCAGAGAGCAGCCCAGGGAATAAGGGGCCTACGCCCGCCTCGCAGTGTCCCAGGCCCTACAAACTCTCTGAGCCCCTGCTGTCACCTGCCCCAGTGACTGTGTCTCTGCAGCTGGACCGGCAGCATTCCAGGGCTTTCCTCAGCTCCATGCTTTGTATCCACCTAAGAAGGGCAAATCATATTAACTCAACAGAGAAGCTCAGCTTCCTGGCTGAGTGGAGCACCGGGAGCTCCAGTGAAGCAGCTCAGAACCGGAATGCCTCCCAGGTGCTTCTAGGGCTTGAGGATGCCATTGTGTGGCAGCGTTCTGGCTGGTTTGGGAAGATCTTTTTTGTTGTTTTAATTCTCATCATCCTGCACTTTAGAAGGATGACTGTAAATGACTCATGATAAAACATACTTGCGGCATCAGAGGTGAGTAAAGCAGACACCAACTGATTGATGCTGACTGGCCCGAAAAAGATGGTTCTGAAATCTACGCATTAGATTAAATATAGCCATGAGTCGAGGGTGTGCATACAGGTGTCAGGCCCTGGGTTCGCCCTGTGGGTGCTGGTTCCTGGCCACCCTGTAAGCCGGAAATCGCCAACGCCACGATGTTCTCTTCTGCAAAGTATGGGGAGGGTCAGTGTCACTGTCATCTCCCTGCAGGGGGCTGGGGACTCCTAGGGCTCGTGGGTTATAGACTGTGTTGATACAAGGCCCTGAGCTCCCGTCTTCTTGTGAGTCTTTTCCGTTAGGCGGGGAGAGAAATGTCAAGTGCACACAATTCAGTCAGCACGAGACAGCCAAAAATTCAAAACAGAAAGCAAGGCCATTCCTCTTATACACATTACCTCCCAGGTTTCATTACTATTGCCTTCTGGCATGACTTTCACCCTGTGCTGCAACCATGCCAGACCTTGCCAGGGTGGCCAGAATCCTCTTGCCATTTTGGTCATGGAGAGTCTACACTTTATTATGTTTGGTGGCTCAGCTCCCTAAAAGCGCCAACTGGGAAAACTCAGTAGCTTCCTGTGCTTATAGCCAAGTCATTGTAGGGTCTCTCTAATTAAAAGGAGCTGGGGGCATATGTAGCTGGGGAGGGAGGGGAAAAGAGTGGGAAATGAAGTTGAAGAGAGTGATTTGGTCTGGAGTCCAAAAACCTGATTTCCAAAACGTCCGGGGTACTTCCCGGCCATGTGTGACCTCCAGTAAGTCATTCAACTTCCTCAGGCTTCAGCCTCATTGTCCCTGATGAGGGAACTCACTCGGCATAGATCCCTTGAGTCCCTGTTGCTGGCTGGGCACAAGTAAGACTCAGGTAGATGGGGCCTCAGGGCTGCCCAAGGGCCAGATGGGCAGGTCCTCATCCTTGACAGTCACTGTAAAGACTGCTACACACAAGGCCACTCCCTCCTGCCTTCCCTGACAGGACAGGAGGATCAGAAGAGAGCAGGTTCCAGAATGCCAGCGCTGCACAAAAGGAGGCTGTCAATGTCATCGTAACTATAACCTGATGTAGGTCAGCCTGGAAATAAGAGGCTAGAAGAGATCCTGGCGGGGGCTGGTCTAACTTCTGAGCTGGCAAATGCTAATGTGACTTGATAGTTACTATTTAAATCCTGAGCGTTTGAGGGATTTGAAGTCTATTTTACTCAAACATGGAATTACTACAACCCAAGAAATTATTTCAGGTGCATGTTTTAAGTCAGGCTTTTCATCTTGCACTGTAGGTGGCTGAGTTTGTACAGTCTCTTCTGGGCTGTGAAGAACACGCCAAGTGCTTCAAGAAAGAGGTAAGAAATGCAAAAAATTGTATGTATTTCCATACTTCTGGACCCAGAAGTGCTTTGTTTTCATCTACGTATGTGTAAATAAGAACAGGCTGGATAGGCAGGATAAAGGGGTCCGGGCAGGGAGGAGCCCAGTGGTGCCATCAGGCCCAGGCCCTTTGACCTGCTTACGTTCAGCTGGGCTTTGGCACAGAATGCTGTGGTGCTTGGCCCGTACAGTGTGCTCAAGAAGTAGACTGTTTGCTGGAAGGATAAATGAACATGTCAATTACTTAATCCTTACATGTGTTGTGAAGGCCCTACCATGATGACTTTAGGTCCCACTGAGGAGGAAGGATTCCCGCCATGAACCCCCTCCCAGGGAGGGGAGAGGATTTGTCTACTCCGAGGTGAGAGTGGGACCTTCCTGTACATCCCCGCTCTGCACCTGCTCCAAGAAGAATGCAGAGGCCACAAAATCCTTCCATGGGGCTTCTGCTTCCTACCCCCCTGTTGGTTGGGAATGTACCAAACTGCTTAATGTTTCTCCTGGAATTAGTAGCCATAGCTCTAGGGACCCCAGAAGAAACCAGCTACAGAATAATAGTGCAGATATGGTGGTTACTGTTTATCGCGGGCTTGCCCTATGCTGGACCCTGTGCTAAGCACTTTACAACCTCTGTTCTTGGGTCCTCACAAGAACCTATGAAGAAGCTGAGGCACAGCAAGAAAAGGGCAGTCAGATCCCGGCCTCTATCTGGGTGATTCCAGAGCCGCCATCATGGCTCCAGAAGTCTCCAAGAAAACTACACTTCTAGAGACTCCAGTGTGTAGCACATCCTCCCCCTCTGTAGAGGTCAGGGCATGAATGGATCAGGGAAAATACTCTTGGTCCTGGACCCCCCTGAGCCGGGCCTCCCCAGTAACTGTGCATCATGGAAGAGGGCAGTATGGTAGCAGTGTGTGTAGCTGCCAATGGAAACATGAGGTTCGACCAGCAGGTCTCGGGTGTGGTTGGCCTGGCCTTGCACATAGGGGTCGATCCCTACATTAAGCAATGCCGAGGACCCACCTTGTCCACAGGTCAAGTTGCAGGTCAAGTTGCTCCCGCCTGGCTTTTATGACCAGCAGTCCCTCAATGGGCAGATCACTTAACCTGTCTCATCCCTCTTCTGTAAAACACAGACTTCCTCGAGGAGACCTTTAAAGATTAGGATTAGTGTGTTTCAGTGCCTAGCAAAATGATCCAGGTATTCTGTTCTCTAAATGGATGATTCTTCAACAGACGTTATCATAAATGCACAGGAAGCCTTTTAACACTTCCTTTAAACTTTAAAACTTTAGCCTGTCACTTACATTTTAAACTTGGATTTCAAAACTGGGGTCCCTGGGGGAATCCCTACTTCCTCAGTGAGACATTGACACTGCGAGTTTGTACCATTAATTAAAAAGGGTTAGAACCACAGTGCTAGGTTCAGGGAAGGGTGTTACCATAGAAAAACCTTTCATTCTGTCTTCTTGGGTCTAGAACCAGCAATCTTTCTGTGCCAGTTTCTGTAAACAGGTGATGTGGGTGCCGGACACGCCCACAGTCCCTTCGACTCAAACTCTGAGAGCAGATCCCAGTCTGCTGTGGGAAAAGCCTGCATGGGGGTCACTCACCATCCTATGAATCTTGGGAAAGCTATTACATGTCAGACCACAATGTCTTAAAAGTTAATAAATAAAACATTTATTTTGTATGTATTTCTGCTTATAGCATTTATTATATAAAAAAAAATTTAATGCAGGAAAGTTCAAAGGAGAAAGCAAAAATCAAACCACTATTCCCCCAGAAAAATCTAACTTTGCTTCACGTTTGGCATAAAGACTTCAGGTATTTTCACTGTGTATATGTATACATGTGGTCGTGCAGGTTTAATTTTACGGGTTAAAGCTAAGATCTTTCTATATCATCATGTCATGCTTTGTCACTTAACCATGGATGAAAACTTTGCTAAAATCATTAAGTGTTTCATTGAGACATGAATTTCGGTGACTGCCTGGTCCCCCAGCCGAGGCGGTACCAGAATTTATTTATTTCTGCCATTTTTGAAATGCTGGGTTGTTTCCAATAAATAACACTAGAATGTACACATTGCAACTCGGTTCTCTTGGGAAAAATTCCTGGAGATTTACTTGGTGAATGAAAGCAGGCTATTTTTAAGGTTCTTGATATAAAGTCAGGACAAGATTTTTGAAACATAAGAGTAGAAATTTAACCTGGCAACCGTGAGTGTATCTTGAATTCATATTCAACAGAGTTTCGGGCGACAGCACAGAGCGGGGCAGAGGTTGGGACCCCGTGGGAGAGGGTGCCGTCTTTCTCTGCCGTTGGAGAGCTCTGCAGGGAGGACAAAACCGTTCGGTGTCACACAGCTCAGCACCCAAAAGTTCCCAGAGGGTAAATGGTGTTTCTTTACTTGCAGCAGATCGATGGCAAAGCCTTCCTGCTTCTGACACAGACGGACATCGTCAAGGTGATGAAGATCAAGCTGGGTCCAGCACTGAAAATTTATAATTCTATCCTCATGTTCAGGAATTCCCAGGACCTCACTGAAGAAGATTCTCTCTCAGGCCAAGAAGCCAGAGGATAAACACACCGCCTGAACCGGCCAGGGCACCAGGACCTGTTCTCCCAGCAATAAGATTGGCCTACGTTAATTTGATTTTAATATCCCCATGGTCATATCCATATTTAGTCTGGACCTTTTAAAGTGGTCGTGGTTGAGATGTTCAGAGGGTTTTGATGGCTGAGCCAATGCCAAGGACGCAGAGGCCCGCGTGTGGTTTAGGAACATCTTTATCGTCTGCGGGGTCCTTTCAGCTCCGATGCGGTGCAACGAACAGACCAAAGAAGCCCACACATACACATTTCAGCTTTCTCCTTCACCATTTCCCATTTTTCAAGCATGAAACTCTCAAGTGGTAAAATATGAAGAGAAACAGCATTCCCAATACACTGTTAATATTCTCACCAGAACATCTGAGCTTGGCCCAGATTTGCCATCTGGGTGCAGTGAGTCTAAGAGATAGAGGCCTGGTGCTTTAAAAAGACTTCATGTGGGATTTTTGTGTACTTTACTCAGGAAAGTGTGAATCTTTAAAAAAAAAAATAATAATAAGCACATGTTTTCACGATTCATTAATTCTCCTTTTTGTCCCATGAATCGTTTCTTGTTGGCACTCCCAGTGTCTCCCATAACGAGCCCAGGAGCACCAGAACACTCAGCCTGGGCATTTAGCGGAAGCTGATCGGACCATCCCAAGGACCCGCGCCTGCTAGCAGTGTGTGGCAGGCTCTCTTTGGGGGCACAGGGAGACCCGCCCTGCCCCTGACACAGGCTCGTGGGCCAGCTACCCTCCCACCCCAAACCCTCCTGGCTTCCACTCCGAGGAGGCCTCAGGAGGGTTGGCCCCGCGCTCTCTCTGAGCAGGTGTGCAGCTGGGTTATATCTTTGTAGAGTCACAGCACTGAAAGGCAACATCTCTGAAGTAGGGAGCTTGGTAGCTGTGAGTCATTTGAACAATTCTGATTTCTGGTCAGACCTGACTTGTTTTGTGTAAAGTGACTATATCTGAGACTCCAGCAACTTCGAAAGACAGTCACCAACTTTCCTACACCCACAGTCAGCTGCATATGCCCCCGTGGAACTGGAGGTCCATTGTTTCCTGGGGGGCGGGAGGAGGAGACAAGAAACAGACCACACCCATTTGCCTCTTTAAGAATCTCACGGTTGAAGAAAGTTGATTCAGCTTGGAGATTCTCAAACTGTAGCACACTGAAGAAAAAAAAAATCTTCTGTAAGAGGTGTGCACACGTGACATTTTTCAGACCTTTACCTAAATGGAATTTTAATATATTATTAGTTCATGTCAATTTTTGTTTTCTATGGAGTTTTGTTTGCTGTTTGTTTTCTGCTTTGTGTGTGTGTGTGTGTTTTTTAATTTTTAGACTGCCATGTATAATTCCTGCTTCTGCTGTGTTAAAATTTAATATATTTTAAATGAGAATAAACAGATAAAGAGTAAACCCCCCACATCACTGCCTTAATGAATATGTTGCTATCACCTGTTCCCATGCCACAACCTTTGCATTAGCCACCAAAGAAGTCAGCCTTTTTTGAGTACTTGGGATAGGTTTCCTTAGGGAAGCAAACTCAGCTGCTAATAAGAAGTTAAAGTGGAGTTTTTTAAATTAAAAAGAACCTCACAATTGCTCATTGTATAGGCTCCATGGAAGACACGAGATGCATGTTTCATGTATTTTTTTTTAATGTTTATTTATTTCTTTTGAGAGTGGGGGGTGGGGGTCGGGGTAGAGTCAGAGAGAAAATCCCAAGCGGGCTCCACAATGTCGGCACAGAGCCCGAGGCAGGGCTCAATCTCACTGACGAGGAGATCATGACCTGAGCCAAAACGAGGAGTCGGATGCCCAACCAACTGAGCTACCCAGGTGCCCCTATGTGTTTCACATATTTAATACTTGTCATTTCAACAGAAGGATCTAACAGAACAGACAACACCAAGCCAAATGAGAGTTGAAAAGTTGTGTTCCTAAATGACAGTGTGATCAGGCAGAGCTCTATCCAGGTACGTAGGCACCTACCGGACACCCGACTTGTCACCCAATACCTTCACCCTGTCATACTCGAAAGGAACTCAGATGGCCTCACCCTAGTATCCTCACCCGAATGAACAATAACCTATCAGCAGAGTAGCTGCCCAAGCCAGGAAACCCAAACGTCCGACTCTGTCCATTTCTGTGTTATAGATTCTCCTGCCAACACAAACTCGCTGAAGGTGGAGACCAACCGGGTGCGGGTCAGCTCCGGAGCTGGTCCGTGCTGGTCCCGCACGCTGCTGCTTTCACACCTCGCCCCACCTTCCTTGGGCGCAGCACTTCCTTCCCGCCGCCGTCCCTGGCTGCACCTACCCTGAACTACTTTCCTTCTCCAAACTCACCTTCCTACTGGGCCTCTCAGCTTTGCCTGTGCTGCTCCCTCTGCCTGAGGTGTTCTCTCCGCCTCTCTCCCGCCTGGGAAGACCCCACCGCAGCGCACCTCCCCATCATGTCGCTCCTCGCTGGCTGTCGTTACCATTTGCTTGTTTCTCCCCACTAATCTAGACGGTCTGCGAGGGCAGAGACTGCGGCAGCCTTGTTCGTCACTATTCCTAGCACTTGATGTGGTCCCTGGCACTTCACCGGCCCACAGTAAGTGATTTGTTGCACCAGTGAATGAGGAGAGTCCATCAAATTCGACTTCAAAATCCCACCTCCTTAACGTCCCAAGTAGGCGTAATTTGTCTGTAAAAAGAAACTAATACCTACCTTGAGGGATTTGTTTTTTCAATTTGATTTTGTGGATGTGTGTGTGTGAATGTAGCAGACATAACACACATAAGGTGCCTGACACCTGACAGTAGCCATTAAGTAAGGGTCAGGAAAACGGTAGCAACAGCAATCTGATTCTTGAGCATTCTTCCAGGAATCCCCACACACAAACTCCTGAAGTTTGCGTCAGTCCTGAGGACCCCGAGAGGCTCACGGTGTGTGTATGTGTGAGGGGGCCCAGAAGCATGGGGGGCAGACCCCAGGATGATCGCAGGGGGACCTCGATTGCCCTGACTCAGCCCTACCATGTCCAGTTTTGACTCCAATCAATTCCTTCCCATGCTCTCCAGACGGGCTGGAAACCTTAGAGTTGAAATCTTTCCGCCAGGAGGATCCCACCACCCGCAGGAGTCAGGAAACATCCAGAAATGTCCCAGATGGTTTGAAAGCCTCCACTGCCCCCAGTTGCCACTCTTAGCCTCTTACTCTCCTCTTTTCTGATTCCCACCTTCAATACGAGTGAGCCAAAGACAAAGCAAAATATTGCCAATAGGGCTTCAAGAAATACAAACTTCTAGGTTATTAGAAAGAGTCCCCCTAAAGGACCATTTGTATAACACACCATAAGTACACATCGTGGGGCTGGAAATTAGATCATTAGCAAGTATGCTGAGGGAGCTTAGGACTTCTGAGACCACAGTCTTTGAATGCCTTTCATTTTGGCTACTTTTTCACCAAAATAAATTTCTGTTAACTTCCAACAACCCACATTCCCCCCAAGAAAAATCTCTCCTTAATCAGCTCCGAACACCTCTTTTCTCCCAGACTATGATTAGATCCTGACCTTGGATAACCCCAGTCCTAAACAGATTCCAAGAGTGACAGCATGGAAGACTGACTCCTGTTAACCCAGGGCTCTGAGTTGTGACCTCTGACCCTTGCTGCGTGCCGACTTTTGAACATCCCTGGGATTTCCTGATCGAGTTGTCTTTGTGGATCTCCTGTTGAGTGCCATTGGAGGCAGGGAAATATAGGGGGAAATACTTGGGCTCTGGAGTGAGATCTGGGCTTGAATCCTGAAGTCTGACTCCTGATCCAGAAACGTTTCTTAACCATCCAGCAAATGACCGACTTGCCACATTTGCACATTCCTTTTGAAATACTGAGTTTTCACTGCATTACATTTTGTTTCATATCATTTTAAAGAATATTCCGTTTGTCTCTGCAACTCCCAGAGTTGAAAAATATATTCTTGAATATGAAGTGTTCCTATGAATATATCCTTAATATTCAAAAATACATTCTTCATGAATATTTTTTCTTATAAGTTCCTCTTATTCTCCTTATAAATATATTCATGAAAAATATATTTGTTTATAGATTCTTGAATATTCAGAATCCTTTTAAATATATTCTTCCTATGAATAAATATATTAATGAATAATATATTCAGAAAAAAACCTTTCTTCAAAACGATATACTTGTTATATTCTCCCAGTCTCCCATTTCTCCCCACCCTTCAGTTTGTAGCTGTAGCCAAAGGCTGGAACAGCCCAAGTCCTTAAAAATGCAGCTGGGAAGACCGCATGAACACTGAGCAGCTCAAACTCCCGAGTTACACACGCGAACGTGCTCACTGAGCGCTCCAGTGAATTGCTGATCACAACTTGGTTTCTCAGGGAGATCACCTGCTCCCAAGACTTTGCACCAGAGATCCCTTTCAGGCAAAGGATGGATTTTGAATCCAGTGATCAATAAAACACAGCTCAGCTGCCACCATCAAGTGCCTGGTGCTCAAGTGCCCAGGACCCAAGCGCCCAGTGCCTGAGTGCCAGGGCTGGGATGCACAGGCAAGTGTGGAGGGTGAAGGGCAGCTGTGAAGACTCAGTTCTTTTCTTTCTTTCTTTCTTTCTTTCTTTCTTTCTTTCTTTCTTTCTTTTATTGAGAGAGAGAGAAAGAGAGAGAAGGCACAAGTGAGCAAGGGGTAGAGAGAGAGGGAGAGATAGAGAGAATCCAATGAGGGGCAGAAAGAAAGAGTGAGAGAGAGGGAGAGAGAGAGAAATGGGGCTCACCCAAAGCGGGGCTCATGCTCACCAGAAATGAGGCTTAAACTCACCTGATGTGGGACTCGAACTCATGAACCATGAGATCATGACCTGAGCTGAAGTCAGATGCTTAACAACTGAGCTGTCCAGGCGTCCAAGTCTCAGTTCTTGAGTGATGTCAGCTGAGGACCCTGGGCACATTGGATAAGGGCACATCCCTTGGAGACTCCAGAACGTTGAGGGGCAAAGCTGTAACATCCCAATCATGCCCATGGGAATGATTCAGAGGGGGAGAAAAGTTCAGGGAAAAGGGTTGTAGGGGAAAAAAAAAAAGTAAGAACTACCATTAAAAAGAAATCAAAAAGCAAAAGGTAGGAGAAATATGAGACTTTAAACTATTGAGTTTTTCTCCTAATGGTTCTATTTCATGGGATCAGACTAGTTGTGTAAGGTTTTGCCTACAAAGCAACACCCATCAATTTCCCATTGGCTTCAATTTGAAATTAGATTGTGTTCCCTTCGATTGAGGAATCTAGACATCAGGGCAAATTGATGCCTGAGGAACACAAGGTGCTGGGGAATCCCAGGTAAACCCAGATGTTCCCTCAATGGATTTGTCACAAATGTGGAACCACGACTGATAGCAATTGTATTAAATACACACGGGGACTCTTTGGAAATACAGGAGCCTGTATTTTACTGGGAGATACTGGGGCCTCAAAGGTCTTTTAGAAGGAAAAAAAAAAAACATCAAGAACTACTGGTTGATATTAACTCAGTTGCATTTTTACAAAATAAAAGTGTGTTAACAGGATCCGTTCCCAAAAGTCTTGCTTCATCACTAGTTGTGGATGGATGGAGAATATGTGTCTTCCACTTCTATGGAGGCGGCTGTTTCTCTATAAATTGTTCCATGATTTGGGGTTAGGATCTGCTCTAACAGTTTGCTTCAGAAGGTGGTAGGGAATTTGTTTTGTATTGTTTTGTTTTTTCAACACGGAGCAATTCAAATTTCATTTGGCCTGGCCTCTCCAACAAAAAGGGTCAAACCAGTCAAAAATTAGTTTATTAAAAGGAAACTCACTCCAACGGGTTACTTGCTGTTGGTGATTGAATTTTTTTTTTCATTTTTCAACCAAATTGCAAAGTTAGCCTCCAGAAGAGCCAGCTGACAATTTCCCCCCTTTTTATTATTATTCTTAAAGAATATATTTGCTTTTCACATGCTGTTGTTAGTATTCGTTTGAAACCTGAGGAGGGCTCCTGTTGGGATTGAGCACTGGGTGTTATATGGAAATCACTTTGGCAATAAATTATATTTAATATTTTAAAAAAATGGAACCTGAGATTGCCCTTCCTCCACAGAGATTTACCCCATTGCCTTTTGGGCTAAAAAGTTAACTCTAGTATAAGAAACAATAGCACAGATATACTTCCATATTGGTTCAAAAATTGTCTTCAAATGAATCAGCAAATTCACATGACCAGATGTCCTCATCTTTGTCCATTGTGGAAATTATTAAACTCATCCATTCAACACGTATTTATCGAGAGCTCACTATATCCCAGGCACTGTTAGCATTTGGAATGCATCTGTGGACAAATAAATAAAAAGCTCTGCTTTTGTGTAGCTGAAATTTAAGGGACAGACAACCAACCACAAGCATAAAAATATGCAGATAAATAGGAGGGGATAAAGAGAGAAAAGTCTGGGTCTTGTGTAATGGAAATATGATCTTGCTGGCCCCCAGATCTTACAAACAATATGAGCAGGTATATCACTGGGTGAAATCCGCTGGCATTTACGTGTATGATTCACATGACACGTACCTGCACAGACCCAGGTGTTGCTTCAATTCTTTCCAAACCTTTGTTCTTGCTCTGCTGTTGTAAACTGCAGAGATATTCTCACATCTCCCCCATGGGACCTAGAACAATCCTCCACACAGAGGTGTCTCTCTGTATAATGCTAACTGGCTGGCTCAAGAGTGTGAATATTATTTTGAGTACCAGTTTGAGGATAGCAATTAAGTAATCTGTTACCAAATTTCCAAATTTCTTCTCCCCCCCACCTCAGATTCTAATTAGTAATTAACAAGAAGTAATCAGAGATACTTATAATGTGATTAAGTGAAAATAGTCATCAGGCAGGTAATTTTAAATACTGCCCTGCTTTAAATACAGACTCATTAATTTTAGCTCAGTGGCATTCTAATATTTATTATGCATACATAAGAATTTTAAATATGAATATATTTTTGCATTGCTATGCTTGGTAATCCAGCCACCTGAGAAAATTATCCAACCAATAATTCTCAAGCCCTCCAATAGGATAGCTAAGGTTAATACTGAACAAAAAGGGACAACAAATTGATGAAAGGTGTCTGATAAAAAGGTGGAAAGACTTGACACCTTCTGTGAGTCAACACTAAGGACCTAGAATAGGTCCTGCCTTACAACTGTTTTAGATGTCCCCAAGGGGCAAAATTTTCAATTTAATCAGTTTGGTGCATGTTAATTTGAAAATTATCAGCCTTAGAGGGTGCACAATTTGAGGAAAAGTGATTGTCTATCTATCTGTCTGACATCTATCTTATCTATCTATCTATCTATCTAATATCAATCTGTCTATCAATCATCTCTAGACAAGTAAGTACTCTTAAACTGAAAAGTCTATACTAGCCTGTCAAGGGCAGGCTACTATTTGTGAACTGTTGTGGAAAAGACGAATTTTGCACGTCTGGGTAGCTATTTGCAACTTGAAGGGTCATTCGTATAGTCTTAGCAGACTTGGGCTGACAGAAACTTATTTCACAATTCAATCTGAATTCTGTACAGACCGTCAGAATATTCCTTCTGCCTTCAGAAGTAAACAGTAAAGAAATAAAGAACTTGCTGATTTAAAAACCTTAAACTTGAGGTTACATACTCCATTTTTTGTACCGATTTTTTTTTAACGTTTATTTATTTTTAAGACAGAGAGAGACAGAGCACGAACGGGGGAGGGTCAGAGAGAGAGGGAGACACAGAATCTGAAACAGGCTCCAGGCTCTGAGCAGTCAGCACAGAGCCTGACGCGAGGCTCGAACTCACATACCGCGAGATCGTGACCTGAGCCGAAGTCCGACGCTTAACCGACTGAGCCACCCAGGCGCCCCTTTTTTGTACTGATCTTAAGCTGATGAAAAGTGTTTTGTTCCCACAAATCCATTTTGCCCTCATTTCCCGTTTCTCTGTAGAAAATAGATAATTACATACACTTTAGAAGCAATGTCATAGCTTTCTCAACCTTGATGAGATTCTGAAAATAAAGTAACAGATAAATAGAACATGACTTGAATATTTGGATCATGTGATTATAGTCCTCTTTATTGTTCTATTTCCAAAAACCCCTAGTAAAAACAATTATACACTCTCTTTCATGATAGCCCCTTGAAGAGAAGAATGATGTCTTATGGAATTTTCTACCACTCTCAGTGCATACACAGAGCCTTACACACATTGGGCAAATAGAATTTAATATTTAACAGCTGGATGGTGTATAAAAGACGCTCAGTATTTGTTGAAGAAATAAAGAAGAAAAAAGATGTATTTTTTCAGACCTGGCTTCAATTACTCCAACTTTACTTATGGCATTCTCCTGTTCCTACAAAATCATCTTTCATATATTTTTGAAGACCCTAATGAAGTTAGCCGTCAGCCTTCCGTTTTCTAGACTATTCCCCCCGTTTTAGTCTATTTCCATAGGTTTTTAACTCTGAAATTGTCAAGTTTTGCCTCTACTATGAATTTTGCTCCCCTGCCCCCGCCATCTTTATCTCCATGTGCATTCACAGCTGTTTGCTTCATGAAATTCCTCTCGTCATCCCCACATGGTCCTTTAGAAGCCAGCTATTGTCCCTCTGACCTATGGCTCATTTCTGCAAAAAGTTAACGATGCCATATACTGGCTCTCTGTCCCTCTCAAGTCTCAAAAAAGTGATCTGTGGGACCTGAGGTGGAAATAGCCCAGAAAACCACCGAGTCATGCAGCCCTGTGATGCCTCTCCAGAAGGAACATGGTGGGCCCACTATCCTGAAGACAATTCCCAGGGACTGTTATTTTGTTAATGGTTTGTAAAATGGTACCCAAAACAAGCATCTAATGAAGAGGTGTTAGGCAAATTAGAATCCAGTGTTCAGGCTTAAGAGTGTTGCCTGAGTTCATCTATTGCATTTCCTATGTTTGATGTCCCCCATGTGTAGTTATTTGAAGACTTCTCTGTCTGGCCTATTTAATTTCCTTTCTCCCCAGTCTGAGTTTCTCCCTCACTTACAATTAGCATCAGTGATTTAGGCAACTCTGAGACTTCTTTGTGTTTCCTTCAGCACCTTGCCCCAGGCTGCATAATGCTAACTGGCTGGCTCAAAAGTGTGAATATTATTTTGTTGTACCAGTGTGATGTTAGCAATTAAGTAATCTGTTACCAAATTTCCAAACTTCTGGACCTTCCGCCCCACCCCCCACAGAATCTAAGTAGCAATTAACAAGAAGTAACCAGAGATACTTGTAATGTGATTAAGTGAACATTAAGGGCTAAGATTCTGGTAACTCAAAAAATTACTCAGCTACATAAAGTTGGTTGTGTATTGAATTGAAATTTTTTCCCGAAGATTTTACTTTTAATCTGGGAACTGTCAACGACCTAACTTGCTTCAAATGGAGACCACCTGGGTCAGCCACATTCTTTCTGGTTCTATCTTTCATGAGTATCTTAGGTCATAGGAAGGGACCCAGGTCAATGTGATCTGTGATAACATGGATGTGACCAGAATCAGTATGGCCTAATCCAAACTAAGCATATTCCTCACTTGGCTGAGTATGTCAGCAAAGAGGGAAGCCCCACCTTGATTGTTTTTGACCTTGCGATGTCCATCCACGAGTAAAAATTATTGGCTTATTCCACCTAGAGTAATTACATAATTAAGACCTTGGTAGTGGGAAGAAAGAAACAAAACTAGTTTATAAAAAGAACTCTAGGGAAAACTAGAGAAAGCGTTATCTAAATGCTTTCTAATTAATTATCTAATAAATTATCTAATAATTTAATCATTCACTCACTCAATCATACATTTACTGAGCATCTATTTAAGTCAGACACTGTGCTCATCATATAAGCACAAGCAGTGACACATGTCATTTTCATCTTTGAATTATAATAAATGAATAACTGATTACATAAACAAACAAATTCAGAATTACAATTTAGTTTTTGAACTATAAAAGACTTTCACAAATTCTGATAAAGTGTTTCAGAAGGTCTGAAATGTTTGAGTCACACAAGGTAGGGGCTTTCTGATTTTTTTGAAATGTTTATTTATTTATTTTGAGAGAGAGAGTGAGCGTGAGAGCAGGGAAGGGGCAGAGGGAGAGGGAGAGAGAGAATCCCAAGGAGACTCCATGCCGTCAGCACAGAGCCTGACGCGGGTCTCAAATCCACGAACTGTGATGTCATGACCTGAGCCCAAATCTAGAGTCAGCTGCTTAACTGACTGAACCACTCAGGTTTTCTGATTTTTTTGACTGCATCCCACAGAAAGAGACATGGCTAGACCACAACCTAGTCTGTACATGCACACACACAAGCGCGCGCACACACACTCACGCACACACACAACCTGTTTCTGTTCACTTATACTTTTTTGAATGCTTGTCCTAACCCATTTAAATTGATTTCATGCCCAAGGGGTTATAACCACAAGTTTCAAAGCACTGCCATAGGATACTCCATATCAGTGGCTGTTAGCCCTGGCTGAACATAATAATCACTGGAAGCTTTTCTAAAAATACCAATGCCTGGGCCCTACCCCAGACCAACTGAATTCGAATCTAGAGGTGCAGTTTGAACACTGGTGTTTTATTTAAGCTCCCCCATGATTCTAATGAGCCCTGAGAGTTAGCAATCACCACTCTACGTAATAGGAAACGTTCTTTCAAAATGAACAACTACCATTTTAACCATAAGTAATATGTACCCTTACTGAAAAAAAAATCAAATTTATATTTATAAAATGAAAACTAAATCTCTGGTTTAACTCCTTACGCTTCACTTCTGCTGTCTAGAGGTAAACTTTATAGCTTCTTGTGGATCGTCCCCCCATATCTACAGTTTTCACCAGGTCCTGTTTCCAGGTAACTTTATTTTTTATTTTTATTTTTTAAGTAGGCTTCACACACAGCACAGACACCAATGTGGGGCTTGAACTCACAATCCTGAGATGAAGACCTGAACTGAGATCAAGAGTCAGATGCTTAATGGACTGAGCCACCCAGACGTTCCCAGATAACTTTTTTTTTAATGTCTTATTTTATTTTTGAGAGACACAGAGAGAGACAGACCATGAGTGGGGGAGGGACAGAGAGAGACGGAGACAGAGAATCCAAAGCAGGCTCCAGGCTCTGAGCTGTCAGCATGGAGCCCGACGTGGGGCTTGAACCCATGAGCCATGAGATCATGACCTGAGCAGAAGTCGGACGCCCAGCTAACTGAGCCACCCAGGTGCCCCCAGATAACTTTAATATGTTGCCAAGCTATAAACATTACTGTTGGTATTCTGATGAGAATTACATTGGATTTATGGATTGACTCAGGGTAAACTGATGCGTTTAACTTATTGAATCTTCTCCTTCAAGAATACAGTAGATCTTCTTATTCGATTTTTGAAATGCCTTTCAAGAAATTACAGGTTTTTTAATGTATATGTCTTATACAATTGTTATTAAGTTTATACCTAAGTGTCCTATCTTTTTTCATGCTATTATAAATGAGATAGCCTGCCTCATTATATTTTAAAGCTAAATACTGTTTATTGAAATGCTACTGAATGTGGATATTAATGTTGAAAACAGTCAACCTGATTGAATTATCATCTATAGCTGATAGAATTTCCTCCAATTAATTTTGCATTTTTCTACATAAACAATTACATAGTCTGAAACAGTTATAATTTTGTCTCCTCAGCTGAAGTATTGGCACCGCAAATTTTTCTCTTATGAATTTAGTTTGGGATGATTCCAGAAAGTTACATCTATTATATAAATGACTCAAAGCTAAGAATTATGTATGTAATATATAGGCATGTTAAGACTGAGGGAAAAAAATGCAGAGAACTCTGCAAAAGCACTTTCAATGTGGCTGGTGGGCACCTGGGTGGCTCAGTTGGTTAAGCATCTGACTTCAGCTCAGGTCATGATCTCACGGTCCATGAGTTCGAGCCCCACATCCGGTTCTGTGCTGACAGCTCAGAGCCTGGAGCCTGCTTCGGATTCTGTGTCTCCCTCTTTCTCTGCCCCTCCCTCTCTCTCCCTCAAAAACAAACATACATTAAAAAAATTAAAAAAAATTAAAGTCTGCCAATTTTAAAGAAAATGTTATTTATTTAATTTGTAAAATGTTTCTTATTTGTTTAATATCAAAGTTAAGATTTAATCATGGGTATTCATAACAGAATTGCCTGTGTCTTTTTTATTATCATTGTCAGGTTTGGCTTCACTGTGTTACAACTTTACAAAAATAATTTAGGAATTTTATGCTTCAGAATAATTTAAAGAGAGTTTACAGTATCCCTTAAATTTGATGGATATTATTCACCTGAAAATATCTCATCTCGATGCTTTTTTAGCTTTTGACAGGTTCTTCACGTTTTTCCATGGTAATTTATCTGGTTTTAGCAGAGACTCCAGATAAAATGTAGGACGTCAAATTAAATCTGTAATTCAGAAAAACAACCAGTAATCTGTTAGTATAATATTGCATGAGACATACTAAAAAAATCTTATTTATCTGAAATGCAAATTTAACTGGGGAGGGTCCTATATTTCTGTTTGCTGAGTCTGATGACCCTAGTTATAAATCCTCCTGCCACGTGACCTTTGGTAATAAATATTTTCTGAGAAAGTTTTATTTTTCACATAGGTTTTCAGGAGGGTCAACACAATCTTGAGCAATGTGGTCTCTTGCAATATTTCCTCATTTCTAATTTTATGTTTTTCTCAGATTTTTTTTATTGGAGCACTTAGTGGCTTATCTATTTTGTTGGTTAAATTAAAAGCAGCTCTTGGAATTATTACCCATTCTCCTGCTTTTCTAAGTAACAAATTAGACATGTTCATCTGTTAATGTCTGTGGATTCCTTCCACATCCATTCTTTGGTTAATTTTGCCATTTCCTGACTAGGAGAGATTCAGGCTACAGAGGAAATTCTGAAATTCCCAGACAGTAGCCGTTACTATTCCGAGTGAGTAGGGGATGAGAAGAATCAGAACCCGGAATGCCAACATTTACACACCTAGTAGAGAAGAATGAATTCAAAAGGAAGCCTGAGAAGGCTGAGAAGTGGCCAATGGAGTCAGACAAGAGCCAGGAGAATATTCAATCAACCACTCTAAGCCTCAGCTTGCTCACTCGTAAAACGAGAATAATAGTATCTGCCTAACGATAGTCTTAATAATGCGCGCAACATCCCCAACACATAGTAGGTGTTCAGGTATGATTCCTGACAGCCAGTTCCTCCTCCGTAGGGCTGCATCTTCTGGTGCCCAGGTCCAAGTTTGAGTTCCAGTCATTTGTCCTCACCCTCCTGTGGCCAGACCCACTTCTTGCTTGGTGTTCTCAGGGGCCCTCTGTGCTCTGCACCTGACGCTCCGTTATCACGTCCTAAGGACCCGCTACCCTTGACTCTCAGAGATGTCACTGCTGCGGTCCACACCCTGCTTTTGGGCGTCTGCACATTTCTCTCCAGAATTTGCTCTCCCTGCGGCTCGTTTTCATCTGCTGTCCTCTCTTCTTGCCTCAAGGCCTCCCTTTTCCTATGGTCTTTTCACTCATAACAACTACTGAGCCTCCAAGGACCCTACGTGGAGCCTGGTCCCACACCTAGAGGATAAAGAAGTCCCAGGGATGTAATGCACAGCATGATGACTGTCGCTAACATGGGCCGTGTGCTACACAGCAAAGTCGTTAAGAGAATAAATCTACGAGTTCTCATCACAAGGAGAACATTGTTTTCTTTTCAGTCTTTCTTTTCTTCATGTTGTACTTACGTGAGGAGATGGATGTTAGCTGAACGCATCGTGGGGCTCATTTCACACTCTGTGCAGAACGCATCTTCATGCTGGGTGCCTGAAACTTATTCAGTGTGTCTGTCACTTACTCCTCAAGAAAACTGGGGAAAACCCAAACAACCAAATGGCAGATTTGCCACTTAAATGGTTTCTCAGGACATTTATTTAGAGCTTTCACCCCTTTCCTTTTCGCTGTTACGAGGGGATGCATTCAACTGAACCGTGTGCATGCTGCTTACGGTTTGTTTGATATTACTTTTGCTTTGATATTATTGACGATTGAATTTAATTGTTAAAATTAAAAGTTAGCTTAGGGGCGCCTGGGTGGCTCAGTTGGTTAAGCGTCCAACTCTTGGTTTTGGCTCAGGTCATGGTCTTGCGGCTTTGTGGGTTCGAGCCCCGCGTCGGGCTCTGTGCTGGCAGCGCAGAGCCTGCTTGGGATTCTCTCTCTTCCTCTCTCTCTGCTCCTCCCCCACTTGTGCTGTCTCTGTCTCTCTCAAAATAAATAAATAAAAATTTTTAAAAAAGAATTAAAAAATTAGCTTAAATTAATTAGTTAAAATTAAATTAAAATAATTCAGTTTCTCAGTCACAGCAGCCACCCCTCCCGTGCTCAATAGCCCTCCACAGCTAGCAGCTGCCGTCTACGCAGCATGGATTATAGAACACTTGCATCACCACAGAAAGTTCTTCGGCACACTGCTGCCCTAAGCTACCACTTTGCGCATAGAGACAAGAACTTTACGCCATCACCCTTGGGAAGGCAAAATCAGGCAGATTAACCCCCTGGGTCCTGCCCTTCTTATTTGCAGGAGCCGCATCCGTTCACTGCTACTAGAGAGTAGAAAAACCCGAAGCTGTCAACCCAGCAAACATATTTTATTTGAATATTTCCGTGTGGAAAGGAAGAAAACGTGTGTCATCTGGACTGTGTTTTCAGAATCGCTTTTACATTTTTAAAGAGAAAACAAAGGAGACAATAATCCCCGCCCACCTATCCATTTCCTCCTTCTGGCTCTTTGAGCTGAGGGAAGCAGGTTTAGGACCATGCTCTGGTCTCTGCCTCTGGCGCCTCCCGGCTTCCAGGATGCAAGTGCAGGAACCAGTGAAAGAGAGGACAAAGTCACCCTGTCCCTTACAAACTACTTGCTTAACGCTATATGGACCAAATGTCAATGGCGGGACAGCACTGAAATGCACCTGGCTGGAGCTGGGGCGGGGGGGAGGGGGCGTGCAGTGAAGCCCCCTCCCCTGACATCTCTTCCCTTCCCCTCTGCGCTCTGCTCTCAGTCCCTTTCTCATGCAAACAGAAAGCTGGCAAGACTCCTCTGAACACTGAACTCCTTTGCTCAGCCGCCAGTCCTTCCTTCTCGGAGCCCAGCGGAGCGTCATCGCTGCACTGCGGTGAGGGCAGCCCAGCAGCCGCTGTCCCTTCAGGAAAACAAAAATAGCAAAGTCCCTGCCTTTGTGTGGAACTGAGTCACCGTCTGCCTCAGGCCCAAGGGCCGGGGAGTTGTGTGGGAAGGTCTGGCTATGCCGATGCACTGACCAGAAATCCAAGACGTGACCTCCTGGACTCTTACGGGTCGTCTGCCTTCTCTTGGAAGAGCACCACACTTGAGCTGCCGCCGCTGCTGCTTAGAGTGCTAATAATAAAGTAACACTTTCCGTTCATCACCTTCCTTAATTCCCATAGACACTCTGCACAATAGGGACTTTTCCCGTCCTCATGTTACAGACGGAGAAACCGCATAGGGAGGTTATTGCACCTGCTCAAGGTCACGCAGGTAGCAAGTGGGATTTAAACCCAGATATTCTGGGCACGACGGGGCACACTGCTTAACCACTATGCCAGGAGCACGGCCACAAAGTGGTGCTAAAAACAAACAAACAAACCTCAAAAAACCCTGAGAAAAACAGTCAAATTCTGCGTTTCAATTTTGTTCTAAGATTTGGCCCAGCCAATTGCTAACAAACCCCACTGGGGCCGGTCAGCCTGGCACAGAGAGAATTTGTACAGACGGTTCTGTCACACTGGGCTCCCAGGCTCACCCAGCAAGGTCACCCTGAGGTGGGACACAGTGGAGGAAGTGTGGTCCAAAACCGCACACTCTTAGGGGACCACAAAGTGCACACTGATTAGTAGTGTTTGGTCTCAGAAGAGATAGCTGTGTCTATTCCTGTCTCACAAATACTGGTTGAGTACCCAGGATGAGCCGGGCTTTATGGGGAACGATGTCCATTTTCACGTGACCAGGTGCTGGTGCTGAGTGAGCCTTATTTCAGCCCCCCTGCACACCTTGCATGGACTTATTCCATGGGCGTCCCCTCTGATGGTTCTTCCTGACACTGTCTCTTCAAATTATTTTCCCAGATCAAACCACATCGTGTTCAGCAGCAGCGACCGTGAATTGTACAGGGCTGGTGCTCAATTAACCATTTCTAAGTGACTGAATGTCTAAGCCAACGGCAGTGTTTGGGTTGCCTCCATTGTGAGCAATAACGTCCCAGGGCTTTTTGGTAGCAACCACACTGGTGGCCATCACCAACCCTTTCCTTCCCCCAGTAAACCGTGGCTGAGCCTCCAGCTCCTGGCTTTGAGAACTGCACTGCAGAGCTTCTCATCTGCCGACTGCTTCCCCTGCACCTCCCGAAAGACAGAAAGCCAAGGGCATCCAAGTCCACATTTGAAGGGCTGAGGACGCGGTCAGTTGCGGGCCTGAGCAGCAGGTTCGTGGCCCCACCACTTTAGAGATTATGGGACATCTGAATCCCCGAGCCTGAGGAGTCCGTGCTCTATCTGTGGGCCACCCTGCCTCTTCAAGAGGGCACGTTCTTTCCTCCCCTGGGCCAGTGTCTGTTGGCACTGGGCACTCTGAAAGCCAAAGCCCGTGATGGTTTTCAGCCATGGTATCCCAGCCAGGCTTTCTTCCTGCCAGGGGAAGGCTGGTTTTCAGAGCCTTCTAGGAGCCCTCAGGTAGTGTTCTTGTAAACTTGGCATGCAGGATCGTTCACACTGGCCCCTAGGGAATCGCACTGTGCCACGCAGCTCAAATGGCTGCCGGTTGGTGACTCTTCTGTTGAAACTCAATAATCCGCTGAGACATTTTATAACATAAAAGTAGAAAACTACTTTATATGTGAAAGGTGATAACAAAATTAACCCTCGGAAAACATATTTGCTTTCAAATACAACCGCACAGAGGTTATGATATGTAAATATGCCTTCGAAATGACTAAGATAACTAATGTGACATACAGTATTGGATAAAGGACATAAATAACAAAAGTAATACAGCATGGAGGTCCCTCAAAAATTAAAAATAGAACTACCCTACAACCCAGCAATTGCATTACTAAGTATTTATCCAAGGGATACAGGTGTGCTGTTTCAAAGGGACATATGCACCCCCATGTCTATAGCAGCACTATCAACAATAGCCAAAGTATGGAAAGAGCCCAAATGTCCATCGATGGATGAATGGATAAAGAAAATGTAGTATATATACAATGGAGTATTACTCAGCAATCAAAAAGAATGAAATCTTGCCATTTGCAACTACATGGATGGAACTGGAGTGTATTATGCTAAGTGAAATCAGTCAATCAGAGGAAGACAAATATCATATGACTTCACTCATATGAGGACTTTAAGAGACAAAACAGACGAACACAAGGGAAGGGAAGCAAAAATAATATAAAAACAGGGAGGGGGACAGAAGATAAGAGACTCTTAAATATGGAGAACAAACAGAGGATTACTGGAGGGGGTGTGGTGGGGGGATGGGCTAAATGGGTAAGGGGCACTAAGGAATCTACTCCTGAAATCACTGATGCACTTTATGCTAACTAACTTGGATGTAAAGTAAAAAAATACAATAAAATAAAAAATAATGAGAAGGCACTAACTAAATAAATCAATAACAAAAGTAAAATTATACATAATCAAAAGAGAAAGCATTCAGTATCATTAGAGATCAGATAAAGGTCAAAAGTTCAAATAAGGCCACACCACATTTTGACACAGAAACATTTGTAAAATGATGCATAAGCCATGGGATCAATGGACGGTAAAACAGGCAAGTTCATGTTTCGTTCTCTCCCCCCAGAGAAGGTCAGACCTCTTGAACGATACATTGAGTTGTCTTTCTTTCCTGACCCTCAAAGCACATGTCGACACCCAGCAATATGGCATCGTCCCCACACCTCAGAGAATCTGTGCTACCAAAGATGATCAGTGAGCAACTTGTAGTTAAAGCCAGGGCAGACTCGTGGGTCGTCATTTGCCTCATCCACCAGCCGCACTGAGCGCTGACAGCCGACCCCTCACTTTTATCCCACCATGCCCTCTGTCCCTTCCAGCCCCTCCCTTGCACCCGCTTCCTCCGTGGACTTCTCGTCTGCTGCCTGCGTCCCCTGGCCTCTCTACCTCTCTGCCCCTATAGAATCTCACTGGACCCACTCGTCGACCCGGAGGGCAGGCTGTGTCGGCGGCAGGTGCGGCAGAAGGCTGAACACTTGTCATCCCTTCAAACAAAGTATTCTCTAAACAATTGCTCGACATTTATTTAAAGGCGGAGCTTGCACGGCCCACACAGAGAAGCCAAAAACCCTACAGTTGCTGTCTCTTCAGAAAGCAGACACTTTATATCATCCATTGGTCCCTGAGGATTTGCCACCTCACCCCAACTGACTTATCAGAATACTCCTCCCTGATGAGACTTCTTGCAGATATAATTGTTTCTATCTTGTTGGAGATACTTAGCCTCGTTTCAAAGTTGGAGTCCTGGCCTCCTCATTCTATCTCGGGGGATCAACGACTCCTGAATCTGTCGTCTTCGACCTAGAGTTCCTCCAGACCTATAGATACGAGAGCTCACTTTGCGTCCGCTTGTACTTCCTCTTCAAGTTTGGGATGTTCAAAACTAAACCCAGGGCACCCAGTCCCTGCCCTCTGTGCCCCTCTAGCCAGACACTCCGCTGGTGCCCCATTTCTGCACGGCTGACATCACCACCCACCCAGGGGTATGCATCAAACAAACTCCAGAGCTCTCGTCCCCTCTGTACTCACCTGCCTTCCCTGTATCCAATCTGTGACTTCATTCTTTTGATTTCACTCCCCAGATAACCTGGGAACTGTCCCCTCTACTCTCACTGCCATACCCCTATTTAAAGGACAGTTTTCTCCTGATGAATGGACAAAGAAATTGTGGTTTATATACACAAGGGAGTACTACGTGGCAATGAGAAAGAATAAAATATGGCCCTTTGTAGCAACGTGGATGGAACTGGAGAGTGTGATGCTAAGTGAAATAAGCCATACAGAGAAAGACAGATACTGTATGTTTTCACTCTTATGTGGATCCTGAGAAACTTAACAGAAACCCATGGGGGGAGGGGAAGGGGGAAAAAAAAAACAACAAAGAGGTTAGAGTGGAAGAGAGCCAAAACATAAGAGACTCTTAAAAACTGAGAACAAACTGAGGGTTGATGGGGGGTGGGAGGGAGGGGAGGGTGGGTGATGGGTAGTGAGGAGGGCACCTTTTGGGATGAGCACTGGGTGTTGTATGGAAACCAGTTTGACAATAAATTTCATGTATTAAAAAAAAAGGCAAAAAAAAAAAAAAAAAAAGGACAGTTTTCTCACCTCAATTAATTCCGTAGCCTCCCGGCTGACCTCCCTGCCTCCGGGCTGTTCCCACGTTCCATATGCTCTCCACTTGGCAGCCCAAGTGACCTTTATACACTGCAGATTTGATCCCTTCCCTCTCCTACTGAAGACATTTCAGTGGTTCTTTTTTTTTTTTTTTTTAATTTTTTTTTTTTTAACGTTTATTTATTTTTGAGACAGAGAGAGACAGAGTATGAACAGGGGAGGGGCAGAGAGAGAGGGAGACACAGAATCTGAAGTGGGCTCTAGGCTCTGAGCTGTCAGCACAGAGCCCGACGCGGGGCTCGAACTCACAGACCGTGAGATCATGACCTGAGCCGAAGTCGGACGCTTAAACAACTGAGCCACCCAGGCGCCCCTCAGTGGTTCTTTATTATCTCCAAGGTAATGACCAACCCCCTCAAACGCTTCAGAAGATTCTTAACCATTCCTGCTGGTCTCTATAGACTTCTGTCTCTGACACCTGCCTTAGAATGCAGCATTATTGTGCTTCTTTCAGTAATTTGCAAACATCTTTGTACATTTCTATTCCACCGCCAAAATAGTCTTCCGAATAACCTGTGCTGTCCTTGGGCCTCAGTTTGGACATCACTCCTTCAGAGAGCCTCCTGGCCCCCAGTGGCACATTAGGAGTGCTGGCTACGCTGTCCAGCGGCACAGGGATTCTCACATCTTGACACGTGGGGCACGCTATTATAAACACGTCTTACCTTTCTCAGTCCTCTGTGCGCATATGGTCTCCCTGAGGGTTCCGGCCAGCCCTTCCTCCTTCCCTGACAGCCCCAGAGCCTAGGACAGAGGCGGGCACTGAATTCACTGAAATAATGAAAGGAATATCTTACAAACTTCTAAAATGTGCATGTCCTCCTAAGAATCTACCTTAATAATCAGAAATACAGTTTCCGATTTCTGCACAAGTATGTTTGTTTAAAAATTATTTATAATAGAGAAAATAGTAATAACAAACGTACGACAGAGAAGGAACAGTCAAGTTAATGATGATGAATCTATGTGAAAACTTGCTAAGTAGCCATATTATTTTACTTCTTGTCATATAATAGTATGGAAAGAAAAGGTAGAATGTGAAATTGTGTGTTGCAATTTAGTAAAAGCTAAAGTTAGTGCAGGAAAAGACAGGAAAGGAATTAGGCAAAATGTTAAGTTATACCTTTAAGTGATGGGATTGTGGGTCATTTACATTTTTTCTAAGTGTTTTTCTACATTCTCCAAATTTCCTTGATTGAATGTTAATTAGTAATACTCTTCAAATTGGAAATACACATGGGTCATGCTCATAGACACAATCAAGCATGTCTCTCGGGCTCTGTAGCATTAAAGACCCCGCACAGGGGCACCTGGGTGGCTCAGTCGATTATGTGTTAGACTCTTGATTTTTGGCTCAGGTTATGATCTCACTGTTCGTGAGACCAAACCCCACATCAGGCTCCACACTAGGCATGGAGCCTGCTTGGGATTCTCTCTCCCTTTCTCTCTGCCCCTCCCCCCACTCACACTCTCTCTCAAAATAAATAAATAAACTAAAAAAAAAAAAATCAAGATCCAGCTCTGTTGGTAGGACTTTGGGTCCTACCCAAAAGTGACTCCGTTAGGGACAAGGTTTGATGTTCCAACAGGATGTGCCCATCACACCAAAACTGTGCCAAGTACTTGCTCTGGTCTCCTTATTAACTTCCAAGGCCCCTATCGATACCTTATTCCGCCCCTCTGAACCTGAACACCCAACACCTCTGTTCCCCATCACAGAAACTTTCTCTCTCTTTCCAGCAGCCTCATCTAATCAGGTCATGATCTCACCGTCTGTGGGTTCAAGCCCCATGTCGGGCTCTGTGCTGAAGTATAAGCCGAAGTACCCCCAAGTTCTTAGATTGGTCCTCAACCACCCTATCAGTGCCTTCCTATTGGTGCCTTCCTATCAGATCTTTATGTTGTAATTAGTATTTGGACAACTTTCTGCCCTGAACCTAGTGAGCAGCCCGCTGTATGGTGACTTGGGGAAGGTAGTCTCTGAGAGCGGTAAGGCAAATGAGGACACTAAGGCCACGCACAATAAGATAGAGCAAAGCTTAAACTAGATCACGTGCCTGGGTTATATCTGGTGACATATTACATAATGGTTTTACATGGTCTCCAAGTTATATTTTTTGGAGTACCTCTCTAATTCTTTTAAGAACTGAAACTTTAATAGAGTGATGAACTACGTGTCATTAACCCAGCATGGGCTCGAGCACTGGAGCGCTGGGGCAGGGATATTATATTCCCCAGAGAGACTCATGAAAAAGGTATGCATGAGAAGGCTGGAAACCAGACACGGTGAGTGACTTGGGGACCTCACCCCCTGCAGTGCCCTGCAGAGGTGCCCTAGACATTCCCAGTGAATTCTGGTGTCTTCTCTAGGGCACAGATCTTTTTCCTCCTCTCCAACTCTGCCAAAGTTGCAGGTCACTGCCCACAGCTGGCACCCTGTGGGGCCTGCCCAGAGCAAGATGATGTCTGCTGTGGAAAGATGCTTCCCATCTGAATGTGAATCCCTGATGCTGCAGAAGCTGTCCCCCCCAGCTCCAATCCTTCCTTCCTCTTGCAAGGTCCCAGCTTTTTCACTGGCATCCGCTCTTTGATTGTAGTCTGCTTGCCTCGTGAGGGCAAGATGAGTCCATGGGACCTGGCCCAGGGGTAGCGCAAAGGCAGGTACCTGCCCGATTCAGAATCACCCGCCCCTCCAGAGCCAGCCTGGTGACCTCCATCTAAGCGTCCTGCTCCACCATTCCTTCTCTCCGCCTGCCTTCTTTTTCAGGGTGCTCCTTGGTTCCTCATTCAGGGACCCTTAGCAGGCATACTCCAGTCCCAGACATGTCTAAAGCCTGAAGCGATTCAAGCAAGAATTCTTGCTGCGTCATTATACTCGTGATGAGTCAAAAACTCTGAGTGATTGAGTGTCCTCAGCATCCCCCTCACCCAGGCTCACCTCCTCCACCTGCCCTCTGGGAAGAATTCTGTTTTTACCAGCTCCATCCTTAGCCATGTGTGATGCAGAAGAAGGAGAAAGGGGGTGGAAGGAGAAGAGGCATGCAGGTTGGAACTGGGAAGAACTTACTGATGGTTGAGAAAAAGAAACTTAAGAAGAGTTATTGCAGGCAATTTGAGTTATTTACAAATTTGTTTGTTCTCATGGCGTGTTTCTTTTTTCGGGTAATCACTCTCGTACCGGATCATGTGTGAATCATGTGGATCAGAGCTTCAATGAGGCTGCATCATTTGTTTTTGAAAAATACTAGTGAATATGGCAAACTGTTTAAACCTGTTTTTCGCCCAAATTTATCTATGTCAAAAAATGTATAATAATATTCCATGTCTACCATAATACTTGGATTTGGGGGCAACATATTAGAAACTGGGATAAAATAAATAACCTTCTTAAGAAACCCCCTAACCCTTTTCCATGTTAACCGTCCTAAAAATGCTACTGAATATAAGTGAGAATTGAACTTCAAAGCCAGCTCTCTGTGGTTCACTGTGGTCTTGATTTTCTCATCAACCAAGAAGATCTAGGTCATTAAAAAACTGTATAGGGCTTGTTCTTTCTTTCTTTCTTTCTTTCTTTCTTTCTTTCTTTCTCCCGTCCTTCCTTCTTAGTGCTTTCTGGTTTCTAAGTGATTTCTTACGTATTAGCTAATCTGGATGTTCAGAGCCACCTGGGAGGACACGGGATGTAACTTTAGCGCGATTGGAAGATGATAAAACAAGGGTCCGGGAAGGTGTTAAGTAGCTCGCTCAAGGTCATGTGGCCAGAAAGAGCTGCTGCCGCTGATGGAGAAACTTGTCCAGAATCCAGATGAGCCAAATATCCCTGAAACCCTGATGAGATTCAGTGGAATGATTCAAGTGTCCACGATACTGTCAGAGAGCGAGAGTGCTTATTCGTTGATTGTTAGCAGGAAAGAAGCTATTCAGATTATGATAGATGTTCAGGCCTGAAAATGAAAGAAATCAGGTTGCTGTTGATTTAGCGACTTCATACAGCAATTCCGTGACACTTTCGACTCCCCAGGTCCCATGCTGACAGCTCCAGCAGCACGAAGACACGGGCGAGTGTCAGAATCACTGAGGTGACTGGGGGTCTTGATAATGATTCATAACAGTGGAGCCAGGTTTCTGAACTTATCAACCAGCCTGGAGGAGGAGGCTGAGGATTCTCAAGCCGGGAGCTTTGCAAAGTTGCAGACAATAGACTTTCCTGCTGAATTACCACCACACCAAAGTCGTTTGAGTCTGAATTGACAAGGAGAAGAAAACTGTTCTAAAAGTGTCTCTAGTTGGTTGGTGCAAAAATATGCCAAAAACATGCCGGTAAGTGTGGTAGCCCACATTTCGTGCCTGACACAGCATGGCATTGGCGTTCTTCCATTGGTTAGTGAGTTTCATGTGCGGAATGGTGCAGCAAGAGAGAGCCATGCATATCTCTTCTTTAAATACATTGTCATCTGAGAGATATTTGGAAACAGTCTTCCACGGAACACATGGGCAGTTAGAGCCCAAATCCTTGAGGTGCAGCCCTACTTCTATACTCACTCGGCGATGTCCTTTAAAATCGGTCCGCCCTTTACTCAGTCCATGTGAGACACA